>NC_057800.1:271758150-271977439 GCF_018294505.1 Triticum aestivum | reverse complement strand
GCCACTCGGTTGTGCACGTCTTCACCACTCGGCCGCTCCGCGCGTCGCCTCTCGGTTGTGCACATCTTCACCACTCAGCCGCCCCACGCGTTGCCACTCAGTTGCGCACGTCTTCATCATTTGACTACCTCGCACATCATGACTCAGCCGTCCCGCGCGTCGCCACTCGGTTGGGCACGTCTTCACCACTCGGCTGCTCCGTGCGTCATCACTCGATTGTACATATCATCGCCCCTCGGCCGCCTCACGCGTCACTATCAGTTGGACATGTCTTTACCTCTACACCCTCAGCATGGGAACGACTAAGTTACTCATATGATCAAACCTCATATCACAGTCTGTAGCAAGCTTACCTCTTTCGGGCATCACTCGGGGGCTACGCACATCCATTGGCCATGCTGCCCTCAGGGGTTACGCCCATTCGATCAACCCATTGATCAAATGAGGAATATCTTTCTAACCATACATGCTCGTTCCGCCGAAAATCTATAAGGGTAGTACTGTCCACTTGGGCGATCGCCCAAATCATTTCTTGAAGTCATCGTATTGCAAAAGGGTGAAAATGATGCTCCTCTACGGATACACTTGGCCCTTATCCTAGGCTCCAAGGCGTTAGTTTCACAAACTTGGACACAGAGATGGCATGTGTTGGTGTTCCCCCGAGATAATGAGTGGCATCTCTCCGGAGAGTCATCCCATACACTAGCCTCGCCACTCGGGTTTCATGGCACGTCCATGTCAGACCACTAGTCTATCTCCTCCGAGACACATACGAGTGCCACCAAGTTTTTCCTCGCAGTCAACATACTCCGATCAGTCGGGAAGCACGTCCACTCGGACAAATACCCCTTTCATGCAAAAGGCTGAAAACAAAACTCCTCTTCGGATACAATGTACTCTTACAAATATCCCCTTCATGCAAAAGATGACGGTCAATATAAGAAGTACTACTGGAACGGTTACTCCTGGAGTGTCCAGCATTTTTCTACAGTCTATAGTTTCAAGGCCGAATTCATTCCTCATGCCGAGAGCACGAAGACTCACCTGCTTGACCAAGTTCCAGGTTGAATTTATTTACAGTGCCAATTGCACGAAGATCGGTCCGACTGACTCAGCTCCAGGCTGAGCTTATTTACAATGCTAAGCGCTTGAAGATCCATCTGATTGACTCAATTTCAGACAAAGATATTTACCATGCCGACTGCATGGAGGTCTACCAGGAGACTTAAAACCTCTGCCAGACTCATCTAGTCTGACAGAGGCTCGGGGACTACACCCAGTGGGTGCACTCAGCGTGCCCCCACTGGAAGAGAACTCAGAAAGAAACATTTTTGCTCGGTCAAGACCAGCTCCAGATCACTCAAGTACTACTCGACTTCTGAGTCGAGGAGAAACAAGCTAGACCAATACCAGATCCTCAAGTACTACTCGACCTCCAAGTCGGAGAGGAACAAGTTCGGTCGGTACCAGCTAAGAAGATTTTTAGTTTTCTCAGACCCCAGCCGACTGCCCGCAGTCGACGGCGGTCTCGGGGACTACACCTAGTGGGTGCACTCAGCGTGCCCCCACTGGAGTAATTTCCACTCGGTATGGCCTGACCAGTCCGAGTGATGAACAACAAAAAAACAAGTTCTAAAGACTCCTGTCAAACTACCAAAAAAATTCCTACAACGTGAGTTTAACGCTCCTCCGTGGACATGTTTTGAGTCTTCTTCCAGGACTCAAAGCGTGAAAATCACAAGTTTAGATCCAGAACTGACTCGTATTGACGTTACCCTGGGATAAGAATGGCATCTCTCTAAGAGAACAGTCCATGCGTCAATCCTGATGTCCGGATTTAATGACATACCCATACTCTGATCACAAGTTAACCTCTTCTAAGAGATGAACAAATGTCACCAAGTTGTTCCTCGCAGGCACTTATCCCAGATCAGTTGGGAAGCGCAGTGCCGGAATCCATTGAGATTTTGTTCAAACCTTGGTTGTCTGAAAGCACGATGACAGGTACCGAGTATATCCGTAATCACTCGGACCAAATTGTGTATTTCACAAACTCGTTCTGCAAAATCGCAATCGATTCGAGGGCTAATGTTGGGGATACACATAACAGGTAGGCCCGCGAAGGGTTGAAATATCATAAAGCATGGGGTCCACACAACATGTGGGTCCAGATAAATTTCATACAGACATACTATCCACTCGACCAAGCAGCATACCATCCACTTGACCAAGGAGCATACCATCCACTCGGATGATAGTTTACCACTCGACCGTACGACTCACTCGGGTATACGAAGACCAGGGGGCAGCAAAGCAGTCAAAGCATCATTCTCATAGTGAAGGCTTGGTAGTGGGCTGGCATTATGGCATTCATACCCCCGCTTTGTAACATAGGAGGTGAGGGGGTGGCGCACTCTATATAAGCCACCCCCACCACTAGACTTGAGGGCAGGCTCTTTCCTCTCTTATTTTTTTCTCCCTCTCTCTCCCTCTCTCTCTCTCTGACCATTAGTTTCAGGACTTAGCATGGGATCCGTTCCCCTCGCTCCCTCTCTCAAATATACCATGTAACTCCGTGTTCTTGACAAATAAAACAAAGCCTCTCCGGAGCACGAGACGTAGGGTTGTTATCTCCACCGTGAGAGGCCCGAACTCGCTAAAACCACTATGTCACCCATATGCATCTCGATAGATCATGCTCCTTTACCCTATACCTTATTATTGTCGGAATCGTTCCGATGACAACCTGTTCTGCAGCTCGTATAGCATGGGATACCCTGTTTGTACAATTTTCCGCTGGACTTTGACCTTCTATTGCACCATCAGTACCAGCAGAATCTGCAGGATTCTTCTGCTTCCCTTTCCTTGTCATTCTGTGTTGCTTCCTCATTCTCTGTGCCATGTTAAGTCAAGCCGACAAGAAAAACGAATAACAATTTAGTTCTTCATAACAAATTGATGTGTGATATAGACGAACTAAACTTTGATGTTATATAACCACATGATAGAAGGATGTCATATGTACAAAAAAAATAGGACGACATGAGATAACCAAAACTATGATGTGTAAACTAAACAGAAGACATTTCACTAAATTAGAATCAATGCAATTGAAGGTAGACACCATATAAAAGATGCTACAAATATCACTCTGCCAAGTTAACAGTGTCTCATCATAAATGGCGTTTAAACAAATGTGAAGCAGTACAAGAAATAAAGCATATGCAAGATGCAAACAACATCACACTACCAAGTTAAAGGTATCACGTCATTAGTGCCATTGCATATTCACAGCATTGCATATTCACAACTTATGATGTGTAAACTAAGGAGAAGGCATTTCAACAAATTATAAGCAATGAAATCTAGGCACCATATGAAAGATGCAACGAATATTACTCTACCAAGTTAAAATGGTCTCGTCATAAGTGTCATTTCAACAAATTAGAAGTAGTAAAAGCTAGATAAGAATGTGAGATGTAACCTATATCACACTCCCAAGTCAAACATGTCTTATGATAAGTGATTGTTGCAGGTTACACAATTGTAGTACTTTTATGTAAGAACATGGTATGTGTTGTCTTGAAAATCATCTTGGGGGATAGAGGAGTAGAATCTGTAAAGGCCCTCCATTTGAAAGGAGCACTTTTATCCGCTGACTTTCTAACTTCCTTCCGCTTTATTGATTTTGAATTTTCAAGTAAAACCAACAAGGAAAAGCAATAAAATTCACTCTTCAGAACTCATTCGTGCATGATACCGACAATCACTACTTTGATGTAAGGCAAACACATGATACTAGGATGGAATATGTATGAAAAATAGGACGGCATGGCATATTCACAACTGTTTGTGTAAACTAAGCAGAAACCATTCCAACAAATAAGAAGCAATGCAAGCTAGACACCACATGAAAGATGCAACCAATATGACTCTGCCAAGTTAAAAGCGTCCCATCATAAATGGCATTTCAACAAATTAGAAGCAGCGCATGCTATAAATCATATGAAAGATGCAACTAATATCGCACAACATATACTAAAGGTGTCTCATCATATTGATTGATGCGGGATACAAAAAAATATAGTTTTATGTCAGTACATGCTTAATAGACAGATGTACTATGTACTAAAAATAGGAAGGCATGTCACATTAACAGGTATAATGTATAAACTAAGCAGAATAGCACATGCAATTTCACCAGATTGTAAGAATTACAATCTAGACACCATAGGCAACATGCAACCACATATAACACTGCCAAGTTAGAGCAAGCACCTGCGATGCTACTGTAGGGGAAATGCGGTAATCAACTACAGAGCTACGTTCACTATCTTCATCTAGCCTTGCTATATCTTGAGAATCATGTCGGGAGGCTGACGGTGCATTCTTTAAATGAGGATCTCTACTCATAGTAGTCCACTGGCCTGACTGCCTCATCATAAGTGATTGATGAGGGATACACAAGAACATTAGTTTGATGTAAGAACATGGTTAATAGATAGATGTACTAGTATGTACCAAAAATAGGAAGGCATGTCATATTCAAAGGTATAATGTGTAAGCTAAGCAGATGCAATTTAACCAAATTGGAAGCGATAAAAGCTAGACATCCGGCTGTAGTGGTGAGCATGGTCATCTAGGACCTGACAGCCTGGTGGGAGGCAGGCTACTTCGCCACCATCGTGGCTTTTTAGTTGGCTTCCAGGTGATGCATGTCTGTGCTGGGCTTGTCACTGGCTTGGCCAGTGCCCTGACTAGCTATTTGTCTTTTGGTACTCACGGGGTGGTGGTTCATGTAAAAAATATATTTCTTTATCTTAATAAAGACCGACTTCGGCCTTTCGAATACAAGCTAGACACCATATGCAACGTGCAACCACATATGACACCGCGAAGTTAAAGCAACCACCTGGGATGGTGGTTCATTGCGAGCGAGGTCATCAACTCCAAAGCTATGTTTACCGTCTCCATCTGCTGACACTTCACCCTTTATAAGGATGAAACGTGTCCTATCCGCGTACGACACTGGAGCGACTTCTCTCTTTTCTTTTCTGCTTCTCTCATGGCAGCAGAGTTTGAAATACCCTTGCATAAAAACACAATAGTGAGAGTATGGGTGAAGTGTGTGCAGAACTAGTGAACTGTAAAAGTAGCAGATAGCAGGTGGTTGAAAAATAAATGATAGGAGACATATGATACCTCTACAACATTGCATGGCAAAACAAAATTAGATTCTACTCTATATGATTTTGTAATATATGAGCACAGGAAATGCAGGTACTCCTCCAGCATACCACCACATGTGGTCCTATCAAGATAACAGTCGACTGAAAATAAATAGGTCAGTCGATTTTTTTAATGAATTGTCCGATCTATAAGGAACGGGCAGATGGCCTTCGTCTACCTCCCGCCAGTCACTGTTGACGATCTTTCTCGAACCTCCAGCGACCATCGGGCCAGACCCCTGCCTCCGCCGCCCCGCCCACCCATCAACCTCACACCACCACATGCTTGGCAGTGCCCCGAGGCCATCCCTTTAATCCCGGTCGACCCCCTGATCGGGCGCCAGCAGCTCTAGGCCCGACACGCCCCTAAGATAAACACCAAGGCGTTGCTTCCCCTGCGTAATAGGCGGACTAGAGCCTGTTACGCCGGGGAATGCTTCCGTTAGTTGGGAATCAACTAACCAGGAATTGAAATCCAGGGGGCGACAGACCTCTAGCTAAGGTGACATAATATATATGAGGAGAAACCTTGTGCATCGCAAGTTACTAGGAACCTCTAGTATCAAGAAGAAGCGGTCAACTAGTGTATTCTGTGGGATGAATACCGTGCAAGTAGACATGTAAGATTTGCACGAATAAGGGAAGATGAGTAACATTTCCAGTTGCCCGTGTGGTGTCTTCCATATGTCGCGGTGATCTTCTTCTTTTTGCCGGGGGAATCGATGTTTTGGAGGAGGGTGCAGATTTGGACGAACCCATGGACAAATTGTTGAGTGTTGCCATGGCCGTATGTCGGCGGAGGGGAAGCAGATCCGAGGCGGCGAAGGACGGCATAGCAGGAACAGCTCTGGTGCGGTGGACGGTGGCGAAGTTGGAGCGGTAGCAGTGAGGCGCAGGACGACGTGGTTTAACTGGCTCGTGTACGGACCGTTCGGACTCGGGTTCAACAACTAGCCATGGAAGGCGTTGTAGTTGAGGTCGCAGTTGATGATGACAACGAGGTATCAACTCGGGCGTGATGGAGGAGGGCGGCGGTTGATGGGTGGGATGGGGTAGCGGACGGAGGACGCCGGGGTTTCGCGGCTGGTGGAGAGGTAGTATTGGCGCCCACGGAGTATGAATGGGGAATCATACGGGGGCGGGGGTAGGGGGAGCTAAGGGAGAACCATGTTTTGGTCTGGGACGCGCTTGTTTGAAATTTGGGGAAAGTACAAACTTTTCCCCCCTCTTATATTGCGGACCTATTGCGGGTCTGGGGTAGGAAGGTAATCCCATGTGTCCCAAATAGTGGGCGGGAGCGATTTCGGCCGCGCGCATTTGTGCTTAGGCGGCCATTGTGTATGAATGTTTTTCAGAGGCGGTTGCGTGGCGTCTAGATGAAGCTACAAACCTACCACGGTTTAGACCTTTGGACGTCGGGCCGGTAGGTTCACGGGTCGGAGTTAGAAAAGTAATTTCCTTCTACTACCAAACATTGGTCTCATGCAGTTTCCGGCGAGTAGAGGCTCTTTTGGCGCTTCGTTCGAAATTTTGAAACAGAAGCATTCACGTTTAGAGTACTCTTGAACTTTGAGGATTGACCTAAATAGACAACGTTAAATTTGACCTTGTATGTTTGAAAACCTCATCAAATTATCCGCTTCTTTTTGAAAATTTGACACTTGAAAATCCTATAACTACGATTATTTTGGAATGAAGGAGCTAAATTTGAATCTATTTTGTACATGACTATATATGCTATTATGTACAAAATCAGAGCAAAGATTGGTGCCCCCATAATTTAGGTATGATTTACAAATGCCATGATATCGAATTCAAATAATTGAATGGACTTCATGTTGAATTCGAATTTTTTAAACCACCTTAAGTTGAATTCAAATATATGCTAGTTCATAGCTAGCTATTTATAATGTTCATTGTGTAACTTTCATATGTATAATGTGCTTTACACACACAGCATGAACTATACTCACCTCTCAAAAAAACATGAACTATACTCACGTTTATATTCGATTGCTAAAGCGATGCATTGTCTGGAGTTCAAAATACTAACTATGTGGATCAATTATGTCAAATAATAACATAGACATGCTCAAATTCGATAGAATCTAGATGTCTGATGGATCAATGACCGTTCCTTATGCGAATTGCAAATATCATGATCCCATCCTAATATTTGGATACAATTTATATCTTTAATCAATGTGTACATCAGTCTTTTACGTGTAGTTTCACTCTCCATCGGTGGTCTCTCACACATGCTCACACACTCTCCCCCGAGGTGTCTTTCTCGCGGACATGCTCTCGATATAACCCTCCCTCCCTCTCATAACCATTTACGACTGTTTTCACTAACCTTTATCACAAGCACTCTTCGTCTCACAAGCATACACACGCACAATCCCCATCGACCCTTTCTATATACATAGACCTGCCTACGTGTCTCCTGTATGCACATTATCTTTATGAATGTCTCTCATGCATTGTCTCACACCTCTCTTCCTAATCGACGAGTATGATTCTAGCAGAGCATTCTGTAGGATGCCCCTTAAAGTTAGGTTGGATGAATAGTAATATCAGAGATAAGGGGTTACCTTAGTCTGAGGACCTAGGGTTACAAATCCTAGCCGGCTTTGTTAGTGGACATAGAGTCCTTCATGATTCTGCTATCTTTGTCTTGTATGACTAGTCATCCATGGGTCTCCCTAAATGCGTCACAAGCCGAGGAATGTGGCGCAGGACAGAACTGAACCAAGGGCCTCACATCAACCCACCAGACCTCACGCGATGACACACCCTCTACCCCCAGGTCTCGTTATCTTCTCACACCCACACATACCAACACAAACACCACAAACACAAAAATTCTCCTCGTGCCTCTATCCCCTCCCCCCTTGCATATACACACTCAAGGGAATCTCTCGTTGTGACATCATATTTGTCTCTCTCTCTAGACCTCTCTCATTTCTCGTGCTATCTCTCCCACGCCCCCCCCCCCCCCCCCCCCCGTCGGCCCCTCTATCCATGCCTCTCTCGAATACGTAATACACACACATACCTCTCTAGGCCCTGCCAAATACATCAACTACACATTCACACATGTTACATCATGTACCCCATTGATCTAAAAAGCCATATCTTCACATTTATTTCGCATACAACATTCCTTTTGAATAAAGTGTGGCTAAAAAACTATTTTAGAATTTCTACATATATACAACATTACAAAGTTATATGGAGGAGTATGAACGTTAATTTGCATTGCATGGTGCCCACACTGATATTTATTCTGCACTGTGAATTTTTATATTTTTATACTATATATAAAGTTAGTCATAATAAAGAGAAATGAAGAGCATCTCTCTTTCCATTGCATACACCCCCTCTACGCCCCTTTCACATACGCACACAAACTATCTCCAGGTCCTCTAAAAGTAAGCCCCCAGCACATTCATGCATGTTTCATCTTTCTCTAGCGATATATACAGTGGCGATCATTGTATTTGAAGAGAAAGCACGATACGTACATTGGACTTCAGAATCCACTCATTACGGTCACCATTTACGTTTTGTGGTTATTATACAGTCACAGGCTCACCATACAGCTCTGTATTTGCTCAAGACACAACTAGTTGACCAGTTAAACGCTCCACATACACCTATAGTGTTGCATCACATTATCTCACTACCATTGGGCCCACCTATCGGCTTGTATCTACTCTACATCTACACTCTTATAAAAAAACAGAGTTGGTGATGATGGTGTGCCTGCCATCCTAAAATATAGGTCGTCCGAGTTATATCTGACGGATAGGAAGGAAACTATGGCAATTTTGCAAAAAGGTACCCACACACCTCTCCACATTTGCAAATAAGGCCTTCCCTCATTCATCCTTTTCTCTCACAAGATAAACTAGTCATACAAATGCATCTTGATGTTACATGCAACGCACGGGCATCTTGCTAGTAAGAATGAAAACAAACGACAAAAACATATTGGATGGTGGTTCGAAGTCATGACCGCGGGCACAGCGGACAAGGTGGCCTTGTATTGGTATGCTAAGCCGTCTATTTTAACACACGGGAGCTGGTGTGGTGATTACACGAACTACATGCACGCAACACTCACACGAACACATGCAGCCACGCACGCACGCAACACTCACACGTACACACGAAGCCATGCACGCATGCCACACTCACACGCACACACGCATGCATGCATGCATGCACACACCACATGACCAACACACACTCTCACGCTCAAGTGCTCAACCTACACACGCATGCGCACACATCAGGCTCTAATAGACACATACACAACCAGGTGATTCCCTCTCGCGGGTTGGAGTCTTGTCGCACCTACGTAAATTTGTGTTTATCTGACCATTTTACTATGCGAACTGGCAGGTGGGACCCACAAGGAACGTGGTCAATTTAACTACTCAACATGGTGCCACGCAGACTATTTGGCTGGTCAACAGAGTGCAATCAGATGTTGAACGGTGAGCAAGTGACCGTATAATCACCACAAAACGTATATAGTGACAGTAATGAGCGTATTCTGAAGTTAGGTGACTGTATTATGCTTTCTCTCTGTAGGCCCTCCAAAACTACATCTCTACACGTTCTCGCATGTTACATCTAACAACTATGCAATACAGCACTACTACTACACTCTAACACAATAAATCATATGTGTTTTTAGTTATACTAGATATCATATTGTTACTTAATTATTTAGTTTGCATACATTAAAATTGCCTTTGAAATGTATGGCCAGTATCATCTACCGCATAGGAAAAATCTTGCCCTTTCATGTTTAATCGGGTTTGTATCAATGGATTGTGTGAAACAGCAAAACTATAGTACTATAGTACTATATACAGTACAAGTAACAGTTCACTAGGCCGCCGTGTCGTGTCCTCCTCCGTCATAAGAGTGGAGCGCTCGCTTTCATAAATGTTCTAGTCCCTTTTGCCGACATGTGGGACATCAAGCTACCGGGTCCACGTGCCATATCGAAATACAGTGCAAAGCAGCAGGGGTGAAGCACCCCAGTCATGGCGCCGGCGTAGTAATGAGCAATGAGGCGTCAAATCACAAAGATGCACCTTTCCCGCAGTTAAGTTGGAGGGACAAAATAATAATGCTAAAAAATAAGATTGAGGGACAAAGCAACCATCATTTCACTTGTTTTTGAGTCTGCTTCTCCCTCATCTTATTCAAGTTAACCATGTGTTGCTTCTGCCGTTGTTCTGCCTCTTGTAGAACACGGATCGGCTTGGTAATGCACTGAGACGTGGGACCGCATGTTAGCAAACCGCCAGGCCAACGTCCTCTAAGAATAACAAACCTCCCCCCCATCCGCGTCGCAAAATCACCTCCTTTAAACTAATCTTGATTCTATAATTTTTTAGATCAATATAATTGAGATTTGTATAGATAGCACACAGGAGAAAAACCAAGTGGTATAGTTAAGGGCATCCACAATGTGTAGCCAAATGTGAAAATAGCCTTTGGCGTCGATGGGTACCATTGTGGACGGTGCTGCCAAAGCCAAAAAGATGGAACCGAAGCTCCCTGATTGATTGATTGAAGGAATAGAAAAATGTAATGTCTCTACTCTTTCTCCCATGCTTGGACGCATGTACAGTATAGAGCACATAGTCTACTCCCCTGTCCCTTCTATCACAAATCACAAAGTAGTGATGCGTCAAATCACATAGCACGGACGAAGCAACCATCATTTCACTCTTCGCTGACTCCGCTTATCCATCGTGTTCTTCGAGAAACCACCTCACCGCACTAAGCTAGACGGATGTCGCTATTGTGTAGTACTAGTAGTACTAGTACATTTATAGGTCCTTTGGTTCAACGGACTTCCTGGATGCAAATAAGGCGCTTGTCTCGGCTTGAAGGCGGCACTTGCAAACGACTTACCGTGGTCTACCTCAATGGTGTTCTCCATCGAACGCACGTCGCCAAACCACAATGTTTGAGATATCATCGACGTAACCGCAATGGGGAAGGAAGTCAAATAGTTATTACCTCCATTTTTTTGTACACAAGGCCAGTATATCAAAATTACAATTTTCAAAAGGCCACTAACACTAATCGAGGCAAAATTGATGGGGTTTGCCTCGTACTAGAAACCAAGGACATTAATATACCCTTGCATGCATGCGGAAGTGAGAAGGTTGGTTTGCATGGCACTGCATTAATCAACCGATGAGGAGTGATATGGTTAGCTCTTTGGGCTTCGGAGAAAAAAATACGCATTAATTGACACGTCAAACGAGGATTTGTATCGATTAATCCGGTGAAGGAAAACCCCGCCTTTCTTTTTTAACACTAGTACTCCTAGTACGTACGTACTTGTATCCTGTTTGGGCCTAGGCCTTGCATTGCCATACTTCGCAACACATTTTTGCCAAGCTTGCCTAAAGTTTTCAAAATGAAAAGGAGGTACACTTGCGCACGGCTATCGCGGTCGCACCGCACCCTCACACAGTCGTTCCTGCATGCCGCGGTCGCACCGCACCCTCACATAGTCGCTCCTGCACGCTGCAAACCCAACCAAGGGAATACACACTCACTGACATGTGCTACCACATGTGAACAAACCAAACTCAGCCATCCTACCGCTGACACATAAATTTCGTTCATATAGTATGGTTATCCAACCGCATGTTGAGGAGGATCCGTACGGCCCGTGCGGTGGTCTGTTGGGGAAGAAGAAGAGGTGAGGAAGAAGGGTTAGGAAACATAGGCTATTCATTCAACCGCCTGAAATGGTAGACTGACCCAAAAGATGAAAGCCAGGCGACTTGCATAACAATATATGTTTTTACACAGCAAAATATCCCTAAAAACAACAACATAAAGAAAAACTATCACTCGTCATGGAACGAGACGACCTCGTCGTCTTTGGCTGCCGGCGCGAACCATTCGTAGCTGCCGACGTGTCTCCGCACCGTGGTTATCCTCGGCCTCTAGCTACTCATTCACACGGAGCGTGCGGTCGCTCTGCACGGACGAGAGCACTGCCCGATTCAAGTCCAGGACGTCCGATTCCGCATGCAGGAGGGCCTCGATGGCAGCGGCATCCGCGCGCTCCACATCGACTTGAACCTCTGCCGCCCGGTTCAAGTCTAGGACGTCTAGTTCCGCCTGCAGGAGGGCCTTGATGGCAGCGGCATCCACGCGCTCCGCGTCGAGTTGAGCCTCCGCCGCCCGGTTCAAGTCTAGGACGTTTGGTTCGGCCTACAAGAGGGCCTCGATGGCAGCGGCATCCACGCGCTCCGCGTCGAGTTGAGCCTCCGCCGCCCGGTTCACATCCACGACATCTGGTTCCGCCCGCACAAGAGCCTCGATGACAGCGGCATGCACGCGCTCTGCATCGAGTTGAGCCTCTACCTCCCGGTCCAACTTTAGTATCGCCAGGTTGAAATGTTGGTCCGCCTGCACCATGGGGGACCCGGACGCCAGCACGAAGTCGACGTCCATCGTCTCATACCCATCGGGGGCCTTCTGCGTCGCGACCTCCGCCATGAACATTGGATCGGCTTCCTCCTCCTCGTAGCTTGGCTCCAGAGAACTCGGGGATTGACCTACCACAAAGCGAGCTTGGGAACGGAGGTCTGTAGCGCCGACCGCCGCCGTGATTTCTGCACGGCGCTCCGGTGTCAGCATCTTGTAGTACATGATCTTGCGGTGCACCATGGCTTTCCGGCGAACTAGGGGACGCTTGATGGGGGCTAGGGGATCAAAAGGTGGGGGAATGGGCTAGAGAGGAGGTGCGGTTTTGGGGCAGTGGCTGGTGTAGGCCGAGCAGCGAAGGTTCTGACGGATAGGAAGCAAACTATGGCAATTTTGCAAAAAGGTACCCACACACCTCTCCACATTTGCAAATAAGGCCTTCCCTCATTCATCCATTTCTCTCAAAAGATAAACTAGTCATACAAATGCATCTTGATGTTACATGCACCGCACGGGCATCTTGCTAGTAAGAGTAGAAATATGAACATTTACAATAGTGAATATATATGATGTGAAAGTATATTCAATAATGAATCTAATGGTATTGATTTGTTATTGTATATGTTATTATTTCTGTCTATAAACTTTGTCAAAGTTTAGAAATTTTGACTTTGAGCAAAGCTAAAATGCGGAGTAAATAAAAATAGAGGGAGTACGCAGGGACTAGTATAGTTACTACTGCCGGAACATGGTAAGTTGGACCCCTAAATGCAGGCACGGACCGGGCACACCTAAATTATTCTTTCAAACAGTTGAACACCTACATTTAGCACACCATCCGGCTACTTAATCAAGTGTTATGCTTCACTACTTGAAAAGGAAAATGGTGGTACCGTACCCAAAACCACCACACTTGGGGCTAGGGTAACAACTTGGTACTGTACCACATTTGAACAAGGGCACAAAAACCACCTGTTCTACGCCTAATGCGCAATGCGGAGCACTGACGCTCGAATTTTGCCGGCGATGTGGCGCAGACTAGTCCAATGGAGGAGCTAGCCCACGACCTCCTCGCAACCGGCAACCGTTCATGTGGGTCGTGGGGGCAAGCAACGTGGTGCAGCTCCAGCACCGCCTTTGGACAGGGCGACCGCGGTGAGCGACACGCTCATCGTCGCCGGACATGGTCGGTTGCAGTGTGCCGAGGGTGGCGTTAACGTTGTGGCATGACTAGCAGATCAACACTCGACTCGTCGAGGATTCATGGAGCGCCGAAGTGCACGCGCGCCGCGACGCATCCGCGGAGTGGTGTAGCGCGGCCAACTACATCCCCAGGACCTGAGACCATGCCGGGTCATCTTGCTTTTTCAATGACATGTGGGGTTGCATGTGAGCAAAGGGCATCTCTGTAACGCCCCGAGACCGATGTGCCAGGTGTCCTCCAGTTATTCGATGTTGTTGCCTTGTCATTGCTTGCGTGTCATGCATCTCATATCATGTCATCATGTGCATCGCATTTGCATTCATGTTCATCTCATGCATCCGAGCATTTTCCCCGTTGTCCGTTTTGCAATCCGGCGCTCCTATGTCATCCGGTGTCTCTTTCTACCTCTTTTCGTGTCTGGGTGTTAAACTTTTTTGGATTGGACTGAGACTTGCCATGCAGCCTTGGTTTACTACCAGTAGACTACCTGTCAAGTTTCGTGCCATTTGGACTTCGTTTGATACTCCAACGGTTAACCGAGGGACCGAAAAGGCCTCGTGTGTGTTGCATCCCAACACCCCTCCAAACTGGCCCAAAACCCACCTAAACCTCCTCCATCATCGAGGCCGTTCGATCAAGATCGCGTGGCCGCAAACCGCACCTCATTTAGACTCTCCTAGCTTCCTCTACCTATAAATAAGTGATCCCCTCCGAAATTCGCGGATAAAGCCTACCTTCTTCCTCCTCCCGCCACCGGACGCGTCCGCCACCGCGCCCGAGGAGACCCGCAGCCTCGCGGGATCTTCGCACCGTCGCTGGCGACCAACTCCGGTGACCGAAGCTCGCCACCGCCGCCTCGTTCCCTCCCCGGCTCGCCGGAGCGCCGCCTCCCGTCGAGCTCGACCTCGCCGGATTCCACCCACACACCGACCCCGCCGCCCTGCATTTTCCCCATCTTCTTCTCCCTCTCTCCCTCACCCTTTCTCTCCCGCAGGTACCCAGGACGCCATGGATGGCCGCCCCAAGCTCCGACAGCAACCCCGCCGACCTGAGCCCAGTCTGCCGCCGCCCTTGCCCGGATCCGGCTGCCCACGCCCCGATCTACCCATTCCCGGCCTCCCCGACGCCTACCTGAGTCCCACGTCGCCCCACCGTCGCCGTTGACTTCCACCGGAGTCGTCCTGTACGAGGAATGGAGCTCCCCCGATCTGGATCCTGTTTTTTGTGCTGGTCGTTTTTCTCCGAAGTCCCTAGATCCCAGTAATTTTATGCATATTTCATCACATCATAATTTCATCACCGTGGCTCCG
Source organism: Triticum aestivum (assembly GCF_018294505.1). Taxonomy (NCBI): domain Eukaryota; kingdom Viridiplantae; phylum Streptophyta; class Magnoliopsida; order Poales; family Poaceae; genus Triticum; species Triticum aestivum. Next base: position 271,962,215 of record NC_057800.1, on the reverse strand, counting down.
ATTCGTGCGTGTAGCATATCAAAATGTTCGTCTCGACGAGTGCATCATTTCATCTCATTGCATCATTTTCATTTGAGCTCATCTTGATGCCCGAAATGCTGTTGGAAGAGGGCTATGTGATGTTTATGTCAGATCTGTTTCAGCAAATGGCATTTTGTCATTTTTGCCATGATTAATGTGTGCATGCTATGATCCTGAGCTCTACATGTGTTTTGTTAGATGCCATGTCATCTTTACAAAGGTGTATGCCATGTATTTTTGTGATCTTTGGGGTGACTAGCACAAGCATGCAAAGTAGCTTACTCAATGATGCTGATTTCAGGGACTTAGAATTTCACTAAGTCCTTGTCCTGATATTGTTTTTATGCCATATGTTCATGTTGTTTCCTAGTGATCCGTGCCTCTTTTGAGGATGATCAGTAAGGGTGTTTTGTAGATAATGTTGTGCTCTATCCATCCATATCTTTGTTTGCAATTATGGAGCAACCTAACTTGAGTCAATCAAGCTCTACTTTTGCTATAAAATGTTCCTGACAGATTGTTGACATGTTTAGCGCTTTTGCCGAGGTTGTTGCTATTGATCCGTGCATGCTATGTTGTTGTTCTTGCCATGTCTAGCTTCTATGCCATGTCTTCTTGATGGGTGTATGCTTAGTTTGTTATGCCATTCTCTGTAGTTAGTGCATCAAGCTCGTAAACATGCCTACTTGTTAATCTGTTTGCATGCTCCAGTTTTTCACTAAGTCTGAATCTGTTTATGTTTTTGCTATGTTCACATGCTTGCAATTGTTTTCTCTGATCCCTTTTGGCTCATGGTCACTAAGGGACTTTTGTTATATGATTAGAGTAGCTTCATTCCACGCCTTGCTTTACCATGATATGTTCCTGTAGGATGTAGTTATCATGCTCTAAAGTATGCTTCCTGATGATAAATTCCAGACTTGTGTTAATTTCACTAAGTCTGAAACCTGTTATCATTTGCACTTTTTCCATGCTTGTTTGAACTTGTTAATGAGTGAATTAGCCGTAGCTCAGTGTTCATCTTTTGTCAAGAATCATGAGTGGATCCCTGCCATGTATTTTGTTGCTATGTTTGAGTGTTTTAGCATATCTAACTTGATGCATTTAGATGGCTACTTGTTGATTATCGCAGACCGGTGTCATATTTGTTTTGCTTGCCATTTCCAAACCGTTCATCCGATTCCAGTGATCTTTATATCGATTTCAACCAAAATCAAATCGCCTTTCCAGTGGCACTCTTGGATTTCCATGTTGAGGCCAGTTTCAATCATTCCTTTGCAAATCTTGCATATGCATCACATACCGCATCCCGCATATCATACCATGTTTGCATCATGTTGCTTGAGCATTGCACGTGGTTGATTGTGTTTCTTTTGCTTGTTGTTCTTGTTTGGGTAGAGTCGGGAGATGAGTTCGTGAATGAGGAGCCCATTGAGTTTGCTTACGAGGATCAAGGCAACTCTGAGAACTTTGCAGGCAAGATGACCATACCCTTGAAATCACTTCTATCTTTGCTTGCCAGTTGCTCGCTCTTTTGCTATGCCTATGCTGCAATACCTACCACTTGCTATCATGCCTCCCATATTGTTAAGCCAAGCCTCTAACCACCTTGTCCTAGCAAATCGTTGTTTGGCTATGTTACCGCTTTGCTCAGCCCCTCTTATAGCGTTGCTAGTTGCAGGTGAAGATTGGAGATCGTTCCTTGTTGGTACATTGTTATTGTTGGGATATCACAATATTATCTTGTTTATCTTAATGCATCTATATACTTGGTAAAGAGTGGAAGTCTCGGCCTTATGCCTGGTGTTTTGTTCCACTCTTGCCGCCCTAGTTTCCGTCATATCGGTGTTATGTTCCCGGATTTTGCGTTCCTTACGTGGTTGGGTTATAATGGGAACCCCTTGACAATTCACTTTGAATAAAACTCCTCCAGCAATGCCCAACCTTGGTTTTAATATTCGCCACCTAGCCTCTTTTCCCTTTGGTTTCCGGAGCCCGAGGGTCATCTTTATTAAACCCCCTGGGCAGTGCTCCTTTGAGTGTTGGTCCAAACTAGAGCCCTGTGCAGCGCCCCCTCGGGGAAACTCGAGGTTTGGTTTTAGTTGTATGGAGCGCTCATATGAGTGTGCCCTGAGAACAAGATATGTGCAGCTCCTATCGGGATTTGTCAGCACATTCGGGCGGTGTTGCTGGACTTGTTTTACCATTGTCGAGGATGTCTTGTAACCTGGATGCCGAGTCTGATCGGATTGTCTTGGGAGAAGTAATATCCTTCATTGACCGTGAGAGCTTGTGATGGGCTAAGTTGGGACTCCCCTGCAGGGATTTGAACTTTCGAAAGCCATGCCCGCGGTTATGGGCAGATGGGAATTTGTTAATGTCCGGTTGTAGAAAACCTGAAGTTGATCTTAATTAAAATACATCAACCGCGTGTGTAGCCGTGATGGTCTCTTCTCGGCGAAGTCCAGGAAGTGAACATGGTGTTGGAGTTATGCTTGACGTAGGTTGTTCTAGGATCACTTCTTGATCATAGTTCATCGACCGTGCTTTTCCCTTCTCTTCTCGCTCTCATTTGCATATGTTAGCCACCATATATGCTAGTCGCTTGCTGCAGCTCCACCTCATACCTTTTACCCTACCTATAAGCTTAAATAGTCTTGATCGCTAGGGTGTGAGATTGCTGAGTCCCCATGACTCACAGATACTTCCACAACCAGTTTGCAGGTGTCATTGAACCGTGCAGATGACGCAACCAAGCTCAAGGAGGAGCTCGATGAAGATCTTGTCCTTTGTGTTGTTTCGTTCTAGTTGATCAGTAGTGGAGCCTAGTTGGGGTCGATCGGGGATCTGTGTAGCATTTGGGGTTGTCTTCTTTTATTTTGGTTCCGTAGTCGGACCTTGATTGTATTTGGATGTTGTAATGCTTTATTCATGTATTTTGTGAAGTGGCGATTGTAAGCCAGCTATGTATCCCGTTCCCTTATGTATTACATGGGTTGTGTGAAGATTACCTCACTTGCGACATTGCTTTCAATGCGGTTATGCCTCTAAGTCGTGCTTCGACGCGTGGGAGATATAGCCGCATCGAGGGCGTTACAATCTCCAACATTGCCATGACCGCAGCTGACTACACTGGCACACCAAAAACCCTCGTCCCTCGCGTCACCGCGTAGTGCGTTCCCAGCCGGCGCCAGCTGCCCGCATTCATGTCATCCGTCCGTATGTCGTCGTTAAGAGGCTCGGTGCCTGAGGAACCAACACCGGTGACTTAATGATGCGCCCAGACGCTTCGGCCTCACCGAATGCGCTACTTAACGCAGCAATGCCCAGCTAACCTCCACACCTTAGCGCATCGTCCTGCTACCTGGCACCACATCCGCCATGACGGCGAGCATGAATGCTCTGCAGGAGAACTTTGTCTTCAGGGATGAAGCTCGAGGTCGCCGCCCTAGCTCAATTCGGTGCTCGCGATGCAATAGCAGTGTAGCCAGACACGAACGCGACCGCACAAGCAGTGGCCATGATGGCGGCCGACGATAGGGGCACCGTCAGCCACGCGTCCTACTTGCCGCCATCCAACGTCTGGGACCGCCTGTCGGATTTCAGGTTCCGGCAGACCCTTGAGGTTTGAACACTGGAGTGCACGCGGAGATTTCGCCTCCTACCTACCTGCACCCCTCCGCCATGCTAGGATCTAAAACTAAGGAAAGAACAACACAAGAGACACAGGGTTTATACTGGTTCGGGCCACCGTTGTGGTGTAATACCCTACTATAGTGTGTGGTATGGTGGATTTCCTCTTGGGCTGATGATGATGAACAATACAAGGAAGAACAGCCTCGCGAGGGTCTGTTCTTGGCTGGGGCGATGAACTGCTCAGTGGAGTTCAGTCACCTTTCTCTCTCTCTCTCTCTGCTTCCTCCAACCGACCGAACCCCCTTGCTATGTGGGTGGCTGGTCCTATTTATAGAGGTCCTGGTCCTCTTCCCAAATATCGAGCGGGAAGGGAGCCAACAATGGCGGGCTAATTTGAAGGGGGACAACAAGTATCAGCTATCCTGACAAAAGTGGTCTTCATCTGCGCAAAGCTCTGGTGATGACGCCGTCTTGGGCTCCACGGTGACCTCCGTCTCGTAGTCCTCCTGGTCTTGGTCTCGTTGCACCGAAATGGCAACCTTTGCCTGATGCCTCGGTACCCCGCGGCTGCGCTTGCCCCCTTTGCACCAAAGAGGAAAGGAGGACGCTGCGCGGGCTGGCACCCGCCTGGCGCCCTGAGTCGTCATGGCTTGCGTCACGGGCACCTCGCGAGGTACCCCACCTTGATCTCTCCGCCTCCTCGTGAGCCAGCCTGATGAGGCCGTGCCTGAGGAAGCTCCGCGTCGTCCGCCCCGTGAGGCTTGGCCCCTCGTGAGGGTCTTGGGTTTGTGTTGGTGAAGATGGGCTGTGCTGCCCCCCCTTTGAGCCACGCCGCAGGCCGCAGGCAGGCAAGGCTGGAGACCCCCGTTCCCAGAATGCCGACAGTAGCCCCCGGGCCCAAGGCGCGCCCGGACTTGGCCGTGCAGGGAGGCGGAATGGCAAGAGCGAAGCACCACGGGCCCTAACAGCCTGCGGCCTTGGGCGCCGCGTGGCGGTTGACTGGACGTAGGCGCCTCCACTTCCCCACGACACCTCGGCAACTACACGGATGGGACAAGTCCCTGCATGCAAAAATGGGTCATGATTACCTGCGATCGTGGAGGTCAGCGGTTGGCCTTCGCCGGCCATAAGTACGGCACGGCGCGCGCCCTTCTAGTCCATCCCTCCTTGCTTCTCCTTCTTCCCGATCCTTGCTCCGTCTTGCCGCGATGGCTTCGATCCGCCGGTTCTCGACGACAGAGAAGGGAAAGGCTCCCCAAGAGGGGCCAGACCCACTCCCGCCGAAGAAACGGCTCATCCCCTGTGGCTCGGACGAAGGGGCCCTTCAGGTGGTGCCGAGGCCTTGGGGCGAGCTGGCGCCGACGGGGTTCCCGCTTCCATTGTACGCCCACATCGAGGGCCCCGAAAGAGTTGATGCTGACTGCCACGGGCGGCGCCGCCGTCGGCGCCGCCAGGTCACTAAGGTGTGGGTCGTCCCCCCTGGGGTCCACGCCGAGGGCTCCTTCCAATAGTTCGTGCTCCACGTCGCCATTCCTCTTCAGTCTTGGATCCGCCTTCCTCCCTTCTTCGCCTCCATCATCCCGCAGGGGGAGCCCCTGGAGCTCTGGCTGCAGCACCCTCGCGACCGAGGCAGAGGTCGCGGTCGTCACCCCGGGCGAGGTCTACATGACTCGGGGCTGGAGGGAGATCGCCCGGGTTTGCAGGACAAGGGGTGTCCTCACGATCCACTTGGACTACGACGGTGCTTCGGTGATGCTCTTCAAGGTCTTCAATGCGAGAGGGCGCCGGCTGGAGTGCTGCCCCAGGGAAGGTGGCCAGGGCCCTGCTGTGACGAGGACTGGGCTCGCCACCCGCTCCCTTGGAGGCTCCTCAGGCGGTGGAGGCGTCGGAGCTTCCAGCGACTCCGGCGAGCTCTTCGCGACTCCGGAGATGAGCTACAAAAGCTACGAGCCCCTGAGCCAGCGCCGCTCCTGGAGCAGGGCGGGCTCGTCAGGCCGGCGCCGACTCTGATCTAGATGGGGTTGGCGTCGGTGCTTGACGGCCCACTGTTGGTGATGGCGTCTTTTCCAGGGACGCGCATAGTTTGTGTCCCTTTAGGATCAGTTCCCTGCGAGGAATCAAAAACGCGTCCCGTAGGGGCTTGTAAGGTGCCTGTGATCCTGTCTTGTATATATAACCCTTGTCGTAGAATTGCACGAGTTGCTCATTCCATCTTAGCTCACTCCTCCCTTTCGAACCTCACGAGGGCTTGGTGCTCTGCGCCGACAGGTCCCAGTCCCAAGGCGGCTTCAGCCGTCGCTGGTATGCCAGGTCACGATGCCGTGGTCAAGGCCAGGAGGTGAGCGACCCGGAGTCCGGTAAGAGCCCCTGAGTTGCGATACTCAGGAGGTCCCCTTTGGCGCCCAAGCAGCTGTCGTTCGGTGAGAAAGGAGAGCAGCATTGCTAACATGGGATAGCATTAGGTGCGGGGATGGTGCCACGATAGCTGGCGCTTCCGGGCGATGACTTATCTCGAGGATCAGGGGCCGCTCTCTGGTGTGTCGCCGGGTTCGTGCATCGGCAGGCGCGAGGTTGCTTGGCGAGGTCCTCGTGTGTCTCTCCCCTCTCGCTTTTGCTCCCCTTTCTGCTCTACGTCCTCGGGTCCCGGCCCTCGAGCGAGTCTCAGCCGTCGCTGGTATGCCAGGTCGCGATGCCGTGGTCAAGGCCAGAGGGTGAGGGCTGGAGAGCCAGTAGGAGCCCTGAGTCGCGATGCTCAGGCACCCCTCCTTTAACGTGCAAGCGGTTCGCGCGGACGAGAGCGAAGGAGACACCGCAAGGGCCTCGCCTGACGCAGCTCCTTCGGGAGGTCCTGCAGGTCCATCATAGAAAAAGCAAAGGGTTGCCATGAAAATTGACGGTCAAACGTGGGTTGCTTCCGAGGGGTAGTGAGGCACTGAAGGCTTGACGAGGTGACACTATGCGGGGCTGCCACGGCCAGAGCTCAGCCATCCAGGTTTGTCGGCGTTGCAGGGATGGACCCATGCGCAAGCGTCGTGCCGTTTGGGAGCAGCTTCGTTAGTTGGCGTCAGCTGAGCAGGCAACTGGGTAAAACACATTAGCCACGAAGGAGTGGATTCGTTCAAAGAGATGTTGGGAATGCGGACATCACTGGGTCAGGCCCGAGCGACTTGGGGGGTCATGCAGCCCGAGGGGCGCCCCCAACAAGGTAAGCTAACAACATGGAATAAAGGGGATACACGCCGCAGGGACGGACCCACGCGGCCTGGGAATAATGCAGCCCTAGGGGCGCTCCCAGTCAGAAGTGAAACTTGAAAGATGTCACCTGATGATGCTGAAGACGAAGGGGTGTTGGTGTAGCAGATTTGGTGGGCTGCGGAAGCCGATCCTCATGAGCCCCCAGGCCCAGGAGCCTCGGGAGGCTCCGGAGGCGCTGGCGGCTCCTCGCGGGCCATCTCCACCCCTGCCAGGGCAGCGGAACGCCTGGCCTCTCGTGCCTCCGTGATGCCCCTCATGAGGCGCTGGTACGCGTCAGCCGCATTCGGCAAGCCGTAAGGCATGCGAACGTAGCTGTGGGGTGGGCCTCCGCAGCGCCCCACTCGCGAGGGCCAGAGGCGCTCCAGAGAGACGACTCGGTTGAGCCCTGGTATGTCAATGCAGACGCGCAGCCCACCATCCTCGCCTGGATGGGGAGCCACTGCTGGCAGGAGGCGGCCGCCTTTCATGACTCTTGACTCCTGTAGCTCCTGAATGGCCATGCTGACGAACTCCTGAGGGTCTGGATCTCCTTGCCTTGCTCCTTCTTGAGGGAAACGTGCTTCAAAACACTCCTCCATGTGGTGCCCAAGCGCCTCCCTCGTGACCCTAGCTAGGTCGATGGCCCTCCAGGGGAGAGCCCACGAGCCCTGCCTGAGGAGGGCGCCGGGCGCGCTTTCTTATGCAATGGAGGGAGGTTCCCCCTGGGTAGGCGCGGGCCCAGAGGGGCCTGCCTCCTGAGTGGTCGGGCCGGACGATGTCTTCTTCTTCTTGGGGGCAGTCTTGGGAGGCCTCCTGATTCCACGATCCGGGTCTTCAAGTGACGCGGCCTGAAAGGCTCGTTCCAGGGAACACACCGCGTCCTTCTCTTCACAGGTCACCGTGATGACTCCGCCGCTTCCTGGCATCTTGAGGACATTGTATCCGTGGTGAGTTACGGCCATGAACTTGGCCAGCGCTGGGTACCCAAGGATGGCGTTGTACGGTAGGCGAATGTGGGCGACGTCGAAGTCGATAAGGTCGGTGCGGTAGTTGTCGCGTGCCCCGAAGGTGACAGGGAGGCGGACCTGTCCAATCGGGATCGTGGAGCCATCGGTGATACCGGAGAAAGGCTTGGTTGGCTAAAGCTGGCTGTAGGGCACTTGGAGGTTGTTGAACGTCTCCACGGCAGGACGTTGAGCCCTGCCCCTCCATCGATGAGGGTCTTGGTTACCACCATGTTTCTGATGATTGGGGAACAAAGCATCGAAAGGACTCCGGCTGTAGCCGCACACTTGAGCTGATCTGCTGAGCTGAACATGATGGTGCACGCCGACCACCTGAGGGGGCGCGTGGCTTCGAGCCTGGGGAGGACTGCGTTCACTTCGTGGGCAAACTGCTTGAAGATGCGCTGAGAGGCGGGGGCTTTTGCTCCGCCCAAGATGCAGGCGATCGCGCGCGGCTCCTGGAAGCCCCCAGCCTCCTCGTCCTGGTGGCGGTCCTCGTTTCACCTTGGCTGCAGCGGCAGCGGTGGGAGGCCTGCGTTGCCTTGCGGGCGATCCTCGCGAGGCTGATCCCTCCAGTCTCCCTCGCGAGGCTGATCCCTCCATCCTCTCTCGCGAGGCGGGTCTTGCCAGCGATCCTCGCGAGGTTGGTCGCGCCACCCTTGGCGCGGGCCACGGTCTTCCCAGCATCCTGCGTTCCTTCCTCCTCCTCGACGGTAGCCCCGGTCACCGCGGTCGGGGCGACGGCCGATCCTTCCTTCTCGCACGGCTCGGAGTTCTTGACATTCGTTGGTGTTGTGGGTGTGGAGGCCGTGGTACACACAGTACCGGCTGCCCTTGGAAGGTTCGGGCTGATCTCTGCCCCGCTTGGTGTCTGGTTCTGCCGCGAGCACGGCAGCCCCCTTGCGCTTCACATCCTTGGCCTTGGGCTTCTTCTCTTCTGGGTCTGCGGCAGGCAGCTCGAGGAGGGAGAGACGCCCTTCCTCAGCGCTGGCACACTTGTTCGCCAAGTTGAACAGCTCCAAGGAAGTGCACGGGTCTTCATGCATTGCCAGCTCCTCCTTCATCTTGACGTCGCGCACGCCATCGGAGAAGGCCGAGATTATGGCCTCCTCAGTCACCTTGGGAATCTTGAGGCGTGCATTGTTGAAGCGCTGGATGTACTTCTGCAGGGTTTCCCCGGGCTGTTGCTTGATGCGGCGCATGTCGCTTACGGCGGGTGGCCGGTTGCGAGTGCCTTGGAAGTTGGCGATGAAGCGGGTGCGCATCTCGTCCCAGGAGGAGATTGTGCCTGGAGCCAGGTTCAGGAGCCAGGTGCGGGCCCCGTCCTTGAGTGCCATGGGGAACTAGTTCGCCATGACCTTCTCGTCTCCGTTGGCAGCTTCGATGCCCAGCTCTTAGAGCTGGAGGAACTCTGCAGGGTCAGCCGTGCCGTCGTAGCGAGGAGGCAAGTCTGGCTTGAACTTGCCGGGCCACGCGACGCTGCGTAGCTCGGTGGTGAAGGTGCGGCAGCCTACTGTGGCCACGGGAGGCCTCAGGTGACGGGGAGCTTGGTCTTGCATGTCCCCATGCGCTGCAGCTGGGAGCAGCGCGGGGTCTTGACGCGCGGGAGCAGGAGCATGGTCACGACGTGCTGGAGCAGGGAGCGCCCGGGCAGCTTCTTGCGGGCGAGGGACTTCTTGGCAGCTCTGCTCTTGCCGCGCTGGCACCTGACAGAGCGGGTTCCTCCCAGGGCCCCCGCGCCTTGGGGCCATGGCGTCTTCTTGAGGAGGAGGCGGCCGGGGCGCCGTCGGAGCCTCGTCGCCCGCGCGGGGCGGGGTGCGTTGCAGTGGAACGGACGGCGTAGGAGAGCCCCCTGCGGCGCGGACGAGCTCGGCGACGCGGTCGAGACATTCTTCATAGACGTCGTCGACGGGACGGTAGCGCAGGAGCTCGTTCGCTGCGATGAGCGCAGCTCGAGCCTCCATGGGTGCGCGGAGCACGCGGGACGAAGAACCAGCTGGGGTGAGCGAGGGAGTTGCGGTGCGGCCGTCTTGCCGCACGAACGAATGCTGGGACGATGCTTGCCGCTCATCCCCCGCCGGGCTGGTGGCGGCATTGACGGCAGGTGACGGGGAACAGCGCGGATGCTCGCCGACGGGGGCCGTCTGGGCGACGCAGGAAGCGAGTGCGGCCCGGCGCTCGGCGCGGGCCCGACGAGTGTCAGACATGGGCGTGATGGTCGGAGGAGAACGGGGCGGTGGAAGACGAATACCAGCGCACCCCTACCTGGCGTGCCCCAATGTCGGATTTCGGGTTCCGGCAGACCCTTGAGGTTCGAACACTGGGGTGCGCGCGAAGATTTCGCCTCCTACCTACCTGCACCCCTCCGCCATGCTAGGATCTAAAACTAAGGAAAGAACAACACAAGAGACACAGGGTTTATACTGGTTCGGGCCACCGTTGTGGTGTAATACCCTACTCCAGTGTGTGGTGTGGTGGATTGCCTCTTGGGCTGATGATGATGAACAATACAAGGAAGAACAGCCTCGCGAGGGTCTGTTCTTGGCTGGGGCGATGAACTGCTCAGTGGAGTTCAGTCACCTTTCTCTCTCTCTCTCTCTCTCTCTCTCTCTCTGCTTCCTCCAACCGACCGAACCCCCTTGCTATGTGGGTGGCTGGTCCTATTTATAGAGGCCCTGGTCCTCTTCCCAAATATCGAGCGGGAAGGGAGCCAACAATGGCGGGCTAATTTGAAGGGGGACAGCAAGTATCAGCTATCCTGACAAAAGTGGTCTTCGTCTGCACAAAGCTCTGGTGATGACGCCGTCTTGGGCTCCACGGTGACCTCCGTCTCGTAGTCCTCCTGGTCTTGGTCTCATTGCACCGAAATGCCAACCTTTGCCTGATGCCTCGGTACCCCATGGCTGCGCTTGCCCCCTTTGCACCAAAGAGGAAAGGAGGACGCTGCGCGGGCTGGCACCCGCCTGGCGCCCTGAGTCGTCATGGCTTGCGTCACGGGCACCTCGCGAGGTACCCTGCCTTGATCTCTCCGCCTCCTCGTGAGCCAGCCTGACGAGGCCGTGCCTGAGGAAGCTCCGCGTCGTCCGCCCCGCGAGGGTCTTGGGTTTGTGTTGGTGAAGATGGGCCGTGCTGGCCCCCCCCCCTTTGAGCCACGCCGCAGGCCGCAGGCAGGCAAGTCTGGGGACCCTCGTTCCCAGAACACCGACACCGCCGAGGTCAGGGACTCCTCCGAGGATGAGTAGGGAATGGGAGGCGGCAGGGCATGGTGTGCCAATTGGTCGGTTCCTCTCCCGTGTTCTATTCTTCCTCGCCGGAGACCGCACCTTCGTCTTGAACCCCGCCCCCGTACATGGAGATCGCAGATGGAGGACATCGATCGCCGCTGTAGAATAGGTTTAGGGTCGGGTTTCTTTTATTTTTCTGTCCTATAAAAGTTATAAATGTAATGAAAATCTTCCATGTTTGCATTAATCTCAGCTGGTGTATATGAACTTTCACAATAATATAGCAATTGTAGGAGTACTAGCAAGATGCCTGTGCGTTTCATGGAATATCAAGATCTTGTGGGAGAAAAGGATGAACAAAGGAAGGCCTTATCTGCAAATGTGGAGAGGAGTGCGGGTAAATTGTCATAGTTTCCTTCCTATCCGTTAGATATAGATCGGACGACCTATATTGCAGGATGGCAGGCACACCATCATCACCAACTCTGCTTTTTATTGAACCGAGACAAAGCTAACATTCGAAGTAAATAAACACATAGGGTCTACATACACAATTTATCTTAGGCACTCCAGTAGTACGTCCACTATACATTCACGCATTTCACATCTTTCTACATCTACGGGAACCTACTAAAGGGTTAACGTAAATTGCCTCTCTCTCCTCCCTGATTTTCATGGTGGTGGGCCCCTCCCTCCCCCAATCTACAATCAATAGCTCACACGCTTCACATTACGTTAATTATGTAACTGGGATTACGTAGGTGTAGCACTACTCGTCCTAAAAACCCAACTAAGCCAACCTCCCAGCATATCGCGCGGGAAAAGACCCGGTCGCGCCGTTTTAGTCAGGATTACCGGATTACTAGTAGTAGTATCGATGGATCGCACGAAGCACCAAGTTTTTTTGAGGGGGCGAAGCACCTAGTTTAAAAGGAAAAAAGGTGGTACACTCACAGCACCCTTGTCGCGGTCGCATTGCACCCCACACACGTTCGGTCCTGCACACGGCTCACGCAAATGGAACGCACTTTTGCTTGCCTCTTCACTGATACATGGGACTGCACTTGGAGAAACCGACCATGCGCCAAACTCCCCCCGCCCACCGCGCGAAAATCCCCCCCCCCCCGAAAAATTTCCCCCCAAATCCCAAATTGAACCACCCTTCGGCCAACTAGCCAATAATATTCCCCAAACCCCCCTCCTCCCTCCCCCCGTCCCCATCCACTTCATTCCCTCTGCCAAGGCTGCCCTCCCCGCCGCGCCAATACGTCGGCGCTGCGGTTGGTCGAGGGGACGCACGGTGATCCTCTCGCTCCCACAGTACGCTCTCGTAGACAGCCGTCCTCTAGCCGCGCCACCACCGCTGGCGACGTTCTTGTGGAGGCGCACGACGGTCAGCGCCGCCACCGCTGGCAACGTTCATGTGGAGACGCACGGCGGTCAGCTTCTCCCATGGCACGCGCATTCTAGACTGAGGCCCCGTGCATGTCGGTGTATCACTAAATGTTAGCTAATAGACGCTGTTAATCTCACTGTTTGCCGAAGTAGTTTACAGTTAATATGCTCTGCTTAAGAAGTTTCCTTGCCCTATTCTGCACTTAGTCTGCTTAGCTGAGATGGCATGCCAAGCCCGATTAGTTGCTAAAATATCCTGCCATATATTTATTGTGACGTAGATTGCCATGGTCTAGTAGCCAATCTATTAGGTGAAATAGCTCTACACCGTTTTATACTCGATCTTTGTTGTTGCGATGGCCTTCGATAGTTTGATGGTTGTGTGCTCGGCCTCATTGACTGCCAAAACAGCCTGCCATAATTTAGCAGTCAAATCTGTTTGCTGAATTAGCTTTAAATATATTTCTTACTTAGATCTGCTCTTCCAAATATCTTGCCATAGCTTTAGACATCGACCTAGGTATTTTTTCTGGACTTCATAAAAAAGCATATATGTTTTTCCTGTAATATTAGTAGAAGAACTAATATGTATGTCTAATAGATGGACAACACTTGGATAACTTCTACTCGAAGATTCTCCGCTACATATGTCGAGGGGGTAGAAAACTTCATGAACTTTATCAGAGCTGAGTACGGTGGTCCGAAATCAGATGTGCTCTGCCCGTGTAGTAGTTGTATGAATTCAGTTACAAGACCCCAGACAACTGTGTAAAATCATCTACACTTTTATGGGATGTCGGTCACATATACTAGGTGGGTTCATCATGGTGAAGTTGTGAACGTCAATGTTACTGACTACGTGGAAGCAGCAGATCACCATCTTGATCTGCCTGATGCTCAGGTGGAAGAGGAGGAGGAGGAGGTGGTGGCGGAGCCAGTGAGTTGGACCAACATTGAAACAATGCTATGAAATGCTCATGCATTTCGTGAACTTTCACCTGCAGAAGAAAAATTGTGGGGTCGCATGTTGGAACAATGCAACGTGGTTTTCACCCCAGGAAATAAGCTGTCAGTATTCTCAGCTATGGTCACCTTTCTTCAGGTGAAGACATCTGAGCGGTTGACCAACAAATCATTCGATGCGATGTTAGCTGCTTTTCGCAAAGCTTTCCCAGATGCGTCCGAGCTGCCACACACCTACAGTAAAATGAAGAATTTCCTTCGTGCAGTTGGAATTGGATATGATATGATCCATGTTTGTAAGAATAATTGTGTTCTGTTCCAGAAGGATTATGCCAACTTAAGTGAATGCCCAAAATGCAAATCATCAAGATGGAAAGATGGCGATGCTGTGAAGAGGATTCCTCATAATGTTTTGAGACATTTTCCAATTACACCAAGATTGCAGAGGTTGTTTCATGATGCTGAAACAAGAGAGGGTGTACTATGGCATTCTAGGAACCAGGAGTACAGAGATCAGAATGTAATGAGCCATCCATATCATGGTAGTGAGTGGAAAAGCTTCAATCAGAAACACAAAAAGTTTGTTGCTAACCCGAGCAACATTAGACTTGGCTTAGCTTCAGATGGATTTAAACCATTTGGCCACCAGAGCGCCACATATGGCATATGGCCAGTGCTTGTTATCCCTTACAACATGCCTCCAAATGTCTGCATGAAAGAATCGAACTACATGATGGCCTTGCTCATCCCAGGTCCAAAAAGTCCTGGAAAGGATTCTGATTTATTCATGGAGCCTCTTGTGGAGGAACTTCAACAGCTATGGAGGGGTGTTCTTAGTCGAGACCTATATAGCAGCCCACCAGCTGATTTCTTTCTGCATGCTGTTATAATTTGGTGCATCCATGATTATCCGGCTTTGGGCACTATGTCAGGGTGAACGACACATGGTTACAATGCATGTGTTCGCTGTGACAGGAATCCGCTGTCATATGCAATACTTAGCAAGATCTGTTACATTGGACACCAACGTTTCCTTGCCAAGGACTAGCCGCGTCCTACAAAATACCGAAGGCATGAGTTCAACACAAAGCATGAAAACCGTGATGCGCCAAAGAGGCACCGCCTATGAGTTGCAAGTGGAATTAGAGAAGGTCAAGCATATTACACCAGGAAACCATCTTGGTAATGGTAGTGGGGAAAGGAAGTGTGGCAGGGCAGAAGAGAGATTATTGTTTACCCGCAGGTCCACTTTGTGGGACTTGGAGTATTGGAAAGATTTGGATCTACGGCATAATCTTGATGTGATGCACATCGGAAAAAAAATATGTGACAGTATTATTGGCACACTTCTTAATATTGAAGGCAAGACGAAAGATACCTTAAAATCTAGGATTGATTTGACACACCTGGCTATCGGACAGGATTTGCAGGTGCAAGATGAAGGTAAACCATGGGATATGGCACTAGCTGTGTATGTCTTGGACAAGGTAAAAACAAAAAAATTATGTGAGGGCCTGTCACGTGTGAGATTCCCACCTGGATTTGCTTCCAACCCTGAAAGGAGAGTCAGTGCAGATGGAAACAAGGTACAAGGGTTGAAAACTCATGACTACCACGTCCTACTTCAAAGGGTTTTACCTGTTATCCTTAGAGGATTGGGCCGCCCTAACTTATACACAAGGTAGTCAGAATCCCGACTCGACTGCTAGAATCCTACGACTTCATGACCCTACGGAAGCATGTCGATCCAAATCCCGCTATGAATCCGGACTAGGTAGAATCCATGTTGAGTCACGATCCAAATCATAGAATCTTGTACAAAAATGCATAATCCCGACTATGCTATGGACTATGTCCGATTCTACTAATTTATCTAAGTTGTTTGTTTAGTTGTAGAAGAATAGTATGCCATCATCCAAACCCATTTTCATATACCTCATGGACCTTTATTTCCCTCCCAAGCCCAAACGCTCAGCCGTCGACACCTTTGATCTAGCTCTCATAAACCCTAGATCAAAATTGAGGATCAGGCTTGTCGACAGATGGAATTGGTGTGAAAAGGAGGATGCTTCAAGACTGATCGGAGAAGGAGAGCAAGACCTATCAAGGTTTAGCACTTCAAGTTAGATAGACAATTGGTCGACTATTAACACACTCTAAAAAAGAACCTAAGTAAATTTCCTGCATTGAAGGCTTAAATGGTATACATATTTCCCTCTCATATATGTTCCATACATGTGAGCTAGATGGTAGGTTAGCCATAAAAAGTGGAATACAACTAGCATTTATGTGTACGTTCTTTCCTCCATATTTGGTGTCAAAACTCAATAAAACCCCATATAAATTTCTTGTGTGCATACAAAATATCCTATTTGAGTAAATCTAGTAGAATCCTCGATTCCACGACTCGATCTTACGAGTCGACTCTGTCTGAGGAAAATCGATCCGACTCCGAATCCCGACTCTGACTACCTTGCTTATACAGAGCAGTTGGAGAGTTGGGACAATTCTTCAGGGAACTCTGTAGTAGAAATATCAGGGTAGATGCTTTGGAGCGTCTTAGAGAAAAAATACCAACTATCCTATGCGACCTTGAGAAGATATATCCTCCAGCCTTCTTTGATGTGATGGTGCATTTGCCTGTTCATTTACTTGATGAGGCACTACTTAGAGGTCTAGTATAGTATGGCTGGATGTACCCTATTGAAAGGTGGCTAGGCACTTTCAAGGGCTATGGTTGGAACAGAGCTAGACACAAGGGTTCCATTGCAAAGGCCTACATTGCTACAGAAGCGTTGACATTCTTATCAAAATACATTGAAACAGCTTATCAGCTTAGCAAAGAGGTGGGTTAAGACAATCTCAGGCTCCATGTTTTTTATTATTCTATTCGAGTCATAGGGAAGAGTCGACAAGAGGACAAACCTAAAGATTTGGACAAAATGGTTTGGTATGTGATGAATAACTGTCCTGAGATACTACCTTATATCAAGTAAGTGCTAAGTGATGCAGCTTATACATCATAATCTACTAAACTTGCAGCACATTCTTATATATTTAGATGTTTGATGCGATCACTATGTTGTGCAACATCTACAAAAAGGAGTTACTGCCGCAAAATCCAAGAAACATTGACAAACTGGTTATGGCAGGATTTTCGAAATGGTTCAAGAGCCACATAATCTTTTGAATTGCACTGTTAGTTTTTTTAATATATTGAGTACATAAGATGATCAGCTTGTCTATTTTCTAACCATAGGTTAAGAAGATGCGGGAGGATGGCCAGGCAGTTGATGATGCCCTTTACGCACTAGCAATGGGTCCTTATACTCGGGTAAGACATTATGAATCTTGCGTTGTTGGAGATGTGCGCTACAACACCCTTGCACGCGACGAAGGCTGGAAGACACAAAACAGTGCCATCATGAGCACGGATACGTACGACAGAGAGACAACTGAAATGTATGCTAATATAACAGACATTGTTCAGTTGTAGTATATCTCCAGTTTCGAGGATCATTGGTGTGTGGTTTTGTTGTCTTGTCGTTGGTATAACATGTTTTCCAGGATCGCAAAACCCAGAGGTGATGATTATTTCAAATCCATCAATGTCAAGGCAGTGTACCAGACCAACGAGCCTTTTATTTTGGCAAATCAAGCAACATAGATATTTTTCTTGGAAGACACATTTGCACGCAGCGATGACTGGAGAGTATTGCAAAGGTTTGAGCAAAGGAATTCGTTTAATGTAGTTGCACAACAAGATGATGCTTACACTGCTCCTAATGTACAAGATTCCACAGATGTTCCTAATATCTTTGAGAACCATCATGTCAATGACGCTGGCGAAAAGATTGCCTATCATGATGTGGACATACAAGAGTTGATCAAGAAGAAGCCAATGTTCGAGGACACTGAGAATGAAGAAGAAGATGACACTCTGGGGAATTACGATTCAGACTGATACACATGGCGAAGATGTTGACACTACTGCTGCGGATGATGATTAGATTGCTTTTGTCGTATTTGCCTGTCAGAAGACGTTTTTTTATCTAGTATGTGAAATTGTGTTTGCTATGATAACTAAAACATGATGAACGTGTTGTTTAGTATTTTGCTATGAGAACATCACTTGTTATGTATGTTCATTTGTGTTTGGTGATTGTATGACGACTAAAACATGATGACATTGTTGTTTAGTTCTACTCATATTTGGCTGTGAAACTTGAATTTGATGACATAGTTTGCTGTTGGACTGCAATTTGCTCAAGTCTTCGAATGGGAACAAAGCTGACCCGACAGGGCCTCTCCTAATTTATGAATTTATTACCAAAAGGGCCTCTGCTATTTATTTATGAGAAAAAGGTGATACCCCCCGATTTCTGTTAATAGAAATCATTAGATGTTCACAACACTATGCCCAGCCTAGTACACAGGTTTCATTCATTACTAGTTTCAGCAAAGTACTCATGTCATAGCCACTGACTACATCACGAGTGCTACATACACTTCAAATAAAGAGACAATCATCCTATAGAGCACATCGATTTTCCATTATCTTCACAATCTCATTCATCTCCTCATTGCTGTCAAGGCCGTTCGGCAGCTGTTGCTTGGCCATGATTGGAGGAACTGCATCTTTAACCTTCTGCTCTGCATCTTCCTCTTCTGCCGTTCCTTCAGTTACTTGTCCAACACACCAACTTGCTGGTATTGGGATTCCTCGGCTAACCAAATAATCAACGTAATTGCATTCCCCCACATCAGCAACTTCTCGGAAATACAAATCACACGAATATTCCCTTTTCTCCACGAATCAAATTGGAAGATCATCAACCAAACTATTAAAAAATCAGCAACTGAAAGCAGCAGGACAACACTTAAACATAATATTACCCCATGATTCGGGCATTTGTAGAAGACTCGGCCAGGGTTGAGGATTGTGGTTGAGACGCGACGGATGACTCTGCGTGATTTGCAGCAGTGGCACCACACCAACGGCAGTAGGTTGCGATGAGCAACCGGCTGTGGTGCATGTGCCGGCGGGGGTGTGATGGGACCCACAGGCGATGGTACGGGGTGGCGACTTGGCGCATATTTGGTTGTTGCTTGCTGAAGAGCAGGTGGACGAACAACCAACGGACATGGTTGTTGCAGCCAGAGCTTCTGATGCTAGGCAGAGTAAGTAGAGAAGAGGAGAAGCGAACATTGGATATGTTAGTTTCATTACTTGCAAAGTAGCATAGGACCATATATAGTCATAGTCTAGGTTTGGATTCGAACCAGCTACAGGAGCACATTTCTCTTTTTTCTAGAACTCAGCAGCGTCTCTTTACTGGTACACTAGCTTGTTCTGTACGCCTTCTCAAGTCTTTGATTTTCTTTCTTTTTGTGTGAGGAAGGAAGGAGGACAAAATTGAGAGTTCCTAGGACTCAAACCCAAGACCTCTCGGTTGAAAACCAAGGGTGCTATTCACTTATGTGGCGAATGTTCCCTGGGAGGAGGACGGAAGACGAACGCATTTTCCTCGCAGTTTTAGTTTAGACGCAAGATCGAATGGTCGTAGTTTCAGGAATGTTATCAGGCGAACGAGCCTAGTTTTTCTTTTCTTCCTATATATAAAAAAGTATGCTACTTGGTGTTAGCTTAGTCAACAAACGATTGTGCCAACCTTGACCGTTGGATTGACATTCAACGTCTGCCATGTTTCTTCAGTCTCTTCTTCCTCCAGCCGCCAAAGCCAAACCAGTGTTGGTGGGACCGCCTGCTCCCGCCTCCCACGGCTGGGTGTGCTGCCGCGCACGCATCGTGGCCACATCGCACCCTAAAACTCTGCACATCTTCCCCGGCTCCTGTTCATTCCCGTCCGAGGCCTTACCATCGTCCTCCGCCTTGGTTCGCTCGCCACGGCGCCGCCCTCCAGTGTTATCAACATGGTCAATAACCGAGAGGAATAAGGAGATGACTGTACATGGTGAGGATGATAGTAGGGACCCAGCAGCGCGCAGTAATTTTGTTTTTTTGGGACAGAGAAGGGTATCAACTGGGTTGTTCGGGAGCTGTGGCGCGTCTAGCACATGACCAGCCCAGTTTGTTTTTTACCTTTCTGAAAATGGCTAGCCCAGCTATTTTGTTTTATTGTAGAATAACCAACATAGGCCTACTTGCTTTTATACGCCCTGTTGGGCCGAAAATCTTTCAAGACGAGGAGGGATGCATTTTACCCAGAAAATGGGCTATAAGTAATAAGAAATGGGCTATAAGTAATATTAAATGGGCTGTAAAATGAAAAAATACAGCAAACAGGCAATTAGTTCCAAAAATACATTTTTTCTTTCAGATTTTGATATTTTAAATTTCATTGTTTTGTGCGGGTAAAATTTCCTTGGATTTAAATTGAGGTATGTTTAGTTTTTAAAGTAATTTGAATCTGGCAAGAAATTTCGGGTTGTATGCTATTTGGGACAGATTTGGAGGCTGACTTATGGGTCTACTAGGTTGACGTGTACGAAAGGCTTTGTCAACTTAGTCCACAAATGATTCTAGCAGCAGTGACCGTTGGATGTTAATCCAACGGCCGTGCTGCTTCCTCAATATCTGATCTTCTTGCTCCAGCTGCCCAAACCAGCGCAGCCGGGGCTGCCTGCTCCTGCCTCCCGTGGCCGGCTGTGCTGCCACATAGGCCGCACCGCCCCACCCTACTCCATTGCTGGCCACGCCATTCCTCTACTCACCCACACCTCCTATTATTTTCCGGTGACGGCAGCCGGACTAGTAAACCCTCGTACTCCCCACCGTGTTGGCAACCACTGGTGAGTCTTCCCCGGCTCCATGTCGTTCCCTTGCTAGGCCTCACCGTCGTCCACTGCCCTAGTGCTCTCGGCGCATCGTGGTCAACATGGTCAACGAACGACATCCATCAAACATCGACTGTAGGTGGAGAGGCTGACAGCTGGGTCGCACACAAGGAAATGCCTCCTTATTACACGCAAAATAATGATTCCTCCACCTGACATCTGGGACCCAACGGAAGGGCCTCTGTATTTCATGAAAAAAACGTTCCCCCGCTGACAGGTCGGACCCACCAGTTATATCTTCGCACGCAAGGAAGTGCCTCCTTATTACACACAAAAAATGAGTACTCCCCCTGCTAGCTGGGACCTAGCATAGTGGGAGGCTGACATGTGGGCCTACTAAGTTGACGGGGACGGAGGGCTTTGTCAACTTAGTCAATATGAATGATTCTAGCTCCAGTGACTGTACGATGTCCATCCAACGGCCATAGTGCTTCTTCAACCTCTAGTCTTCTTGCTCCAGCCGCCCAAAGCAGCACCTGTCATGCCGCCTGCTCCTGCCTCCCGTGGCCGGCTGTGATGCCGCGGAGGCCTCACCGCCCCCTACTACTCCCACTGCTGGCCAGGCCCTCCGGCGACGGTAGCCGCACACCGCAGCTGAACCGGTGAACCCTCCTACTCCTCTCCGCATGGGCATCCACTGTCGCGTCTTCCCCGGCTCTGCGTCGTCCCCTTCCTAGACCTCTCCGTCGTCCACTGCCTTGGTGCTCTCGGTGCGGCATGGTCAATGTGGTCAACGACCGACTTCCATCGGAAGAGTACTATACATGGAGAGGCTGACAGCTGGGTCCACGGCCGCAGCAAGGAAGTGCCTCCTTATTACGCGGAAAATAATGATTCCTCCACCTGACAGCAGGGACCCACCGGACGGGCCATCATATTTCGTTAAAAACGTTTCCCCCTAACTACTGGGACCCACCAGCTACATCTTCGCACGCAAGGAAGTGTGTCCATATTACGGGCAAAAAAATGATTCACCCCCCTGACTGCTGGGACCCACTAGCTACATCTTCGCACGCAAGGAAGTGCCTGATAGTCGGGACCCACCTGGTCGAGGCGTACATAGCGTTGTCATTCTGGTCGCGAACGTGTATGTACATATTGGTCGATGTAGAGGCGTGCACGTGTCGTAGTAGAGGCGTGCACGTAGCATGTACACGTACGTACAGCGGCCAGGGTGCAAGAAAGTAAATACGGCAACATACGTACATACGGAATGCGTCGTGTTCATGGGGAGGCAACGAAATGCGCCGTGTTCATCGGGAGGCAACGGAACACGTGTTGTTCATCGGGAGCCAACCGGCTTGGACGGAACAGCTGATGGAAACGAGGCCTGGCATACCACGGAACGTAGGAAACGGCATCCTGTTCATCGGGAGGGGTCTGGTGTACCGCAAAACGGAGGAAACGGACTTCTCTTGGACCTCCTACGGTCGAAATGGGGTCCTGTTGATCGGGAGGGGTGTGGCGTACCACAAAACGGAGGAAACAGACTTGTGTAGGAGTGCTATGGTTGAAACGGGGGTCCTGTTCATCGGGAGGGGTGTGGCATACCGCAAAACGGGACTCCACACGATACTGTTCATCTCCACTGTCGACCTCCTCCAGCCTCCACAGGCTACTATTCATCCACCGTCGACCTCCTCCAACCTCCACTTGCGACTGTTCAACCACGGGCTCCTGTTCATCCAGCCTCCACTGTGCGCTCCTCCATCGGCTACTGTTCAACCAGCCCTCTCCACGGGGTCCTGTTCAACCACCCCTCCACGGGCTACTGTTCATCCAGCCCTTCACTGGCTACTGTTCAACCAGCCCTCCATGGGGTCGTCCTGTTCATCCAGCCCTCCATGGGGTCCTGTTCATCTAGCCCTCCACGGGGTCCTGTTCATCCACCCCCCAACCGGCTTAATCGATCGGGGTCATGTTCATCCAGCGGCAACGGCCTCTACTACCACAGGGTCCTGTTGATAGAACCCCCCATCAGGAACTATTCATCCAACCCCCCCCCCCAACAATGCTCACTATTCATCTAGAGGCAGCATTGATCGGCTTTAGTTAGCAGTAGTAGCAAAGGAATCGCTCGATCGGGTTCAGTTAATAGCCATCGATCGATCGCTCGGGTTCAGTAATGAGTAGCTTTTAGTTCAATCGCTCGGATTTAGTTAGAGCCCAACGCCTCGCTCGGGTTCAGTTAGAATGCAATGCCTCGCACACGTGTGTACGTGTACGAGAGAAACATGCATTGCTCGGCCCCGACCACCCACCATAACCGGGAACTCCATGATATTTTCCTCGCCCTCGCTTCTACCACAGTTTTTCCGTCATGGTGTCAGGACCCCGATTCTAAGTCACACTGATCTAGCCTGTAACACCTCATATCACTTTGCGGCCTCACGCACAGTATTCCCACGGGTGTCTCCTTACCATGGCTTGGGACCGTTTGCGCCTTTTGGCTCACGTATATGATAGTGTTGCTAGCATCCATATGATAGAGAACCCGGGCCGACATGACTAGTCGTGAACCCAAAGTGGCACGAACTTACGGGGACAGGCATACATGAATCAACATCGAGCATGTCGATCAGCAGCGTGCGAATCCGGGCTATAGCACTGGGCTAACAGCACTCCGGTGAACTGGGCTGTAGCAGGCTAGGCAGGACTCCGGATGTCACTGCGTGATATTTCCCCGAAGGGACAGACACAGGAACAAAGCGAATCACATGCCAGCTAGTCAAGTGTTGTGTTGGGCTAGCAGGACTCCGGTGAACCGGGCTGTAGCGGACTACTATGGTTCATGGAAGCACAAGACTACATTTCCCCATAAGAGAGGCTACCAAGGATAAACAACTAGGTTGTCGGATCCCACACATACCAAGCATTTCAATCATACACACAATATGCTCAATATGTGCAATACAACATGGCATCACAACAAGACTCTATGACTCAGAGTATTTATTCATTAGGCTCCGAAGAGCCAGATAATACAAACATGGGGCTCATGGCACAACATTCAGAGCATACAAGTCAAAGCACATGCGGAAGCATAATATGTCTGAGTACAGACATCTACAAATGGAAAAGGCTAAGAAGCCTGACTATCTACCAGATCCTACCGGGGGCACAAGATCGTAGCTGAGGTATCAAGCTAAACGTCGAAGTCCACGTGGAACTACTAGCAAGACTGAAGTCTCTTTGCAAAAGATAAATTAAGCAAACGTGAGTACAAATGTACCCAGCAAGACTTATATCAGAACTAACTACATATGCATCGGTATCAACAAAGGGGGTGGTGGAGTTTAACTGCAGCAAGCCAGCTTTGACTCAGTGGCTAACATGACCTACGACTGCAAGTAACTCTTTTGAGGTGGCGCACACGAGTCCACAAATTCACCATATCAATACGCCACTATGGATCCGCTCCCGTCTCCCTACAAGAACGCCAGCCATAGCACTCACGCTTATCTTGCGCATTTTAGAGTATCCACTTTTACTTGTCTATGAACTATGCAAGGGGTCCAAGTTTCCATATCCGAGGAATCCAGCTATTCGAATAGATAATGATAACCCTGCAGGGGTGTACTTCTTCACACACGCTCTCGCCACTTACCACCATGTACCCGTCGTGTACCTCGGCAACCTTCAAGCGGAAGCCTGGCGAGGGAGTCAGCCATGACCTGACTAACCACACAAGTCTCTCATCCAGGTTTATCGCCTATTCGGGTTCCATCCGCAAGGAGATCCAGTCGGGGTGTCGCTCATGGCCCCAAACGATGTGTACAGGGTTCCCAAGCCCACCATCTGGGTGCCACTTGGTACACCGGGCCACTGTGCCTAGTCTGTCCCAAGCCCACCTATACCGGGTGCCACTTGGTAGACCACTAACACAACCTACAAACACCAGAAACTAGTTGCAACTCCTGGACAGAGATCAGGTTGATTAATAAGTCGAGAGGGGTCGAGTTACCGGAACCCAATGTGTGGTAGTAATTGTTCATGGATCACAAACACAGAACTCAGTTCCTGAGAACGGTTGCAATGAGACAACCCACCATGTACTCCTACATGGCCTCTCACCGCTACCTTTACCAAATCGTGTTCACACACTTAGCTCACACCGATAGGACATGTTCACCACATTCCAATTCATCCCCGATGAATCAGACCTGACTCAACTCTAAGCAGTAGCAGGCATGACAAACAAGCACGAATGAGTAGGCACATCAGGGCTCAAACAACTCCTACTCATGCTAGTGGGTTTCATCTATTTACTGTGGCAATGACAAGTCATGCAGAGGAAAAGGGGTTCAACTACCGCAGCATGTAACAGTTGAATCGATATTGTCCTAATACAGTAAAAGAGAGCAAGAGCAAGAGAGTGGGATTGTATCGGAATGAACAAGGGGGTTTTGCTTGCCTAACACTTCTAAAGAGGAACACACTTCATCGGCGTCATCGTTCTCATCGTCGGAAACATCGTCTATTGAGAGGGGATGGTTACTGGCAAACAGAGAAGGACACAATCAATGAAATGCAACAATATTATGCATGATCATGACATGGCAATATGCTTGTGTTTGAGCTAATGCAACTAGTTATGATTTAAATGAAGTTGGTTTGAATACATGATTCAAATTCCAACTCCATATATGATTATTTAAATGCCATTTATTTGTTTTGTCCAAAACAGAGGACAAACATTGTTCAAACATGCATGAAAATGGTACAGATGGATTCCTTGAATTTTTCTGATTATTTTTCATATATAACTTATTTCATTTGGAGATATAGATTAATTTCTATGATTTTTCAAAGTTTTGGATATTTTCTGAATTAAACAAATCATTTAAGATTTATTTAAATTCCAGAAAAGGATTACTGCGTCAGCCTGACATCATCATGACGTCAGCAGGTCAACATGACACGGTCCAGGTCAAACCTGACCAGTGGGACCCACTGGTCAGTGACCCTGAGACACTTAGTGTCATAGACAGGTGGGTCCGATCAACGGCCAAGTCAGTGAGGTCAACTCCGACATGTGGGGCCACTGTGTTTAGATTAAACTTAACTATTTTTGTTAGCTGGTTAGTTAGGCAGTGGGGCCCGTATGTCAGCGAGCCAGGGGTTAGTTAGTGGGTCATTAGCCACTAATGACATTGCCACGTCAGTACGCCGGAGTTGAACGCCGGCGACCAAACCCGACGGCGGAGGATCACCGGAGTTGCTCGGGACGGCGATACAGGGGTCGGCTCGATGCGCTGGAGGTGCCAGAGCAACGCCCATCCTTGCGCGCATCTAGGGGATCATGCGGGAGGCTGCGGGGTGGCTGGAGACGATGGCCGCGGCAACCCTAGTGGTGGCCGGAGCTCGGCAAGATGCCGGCGCGGGGCTGCAGCAAGCAGGCGAGCGAGTAGAGGGACTAGGCAGCCTCCTGGAGGCACCAGGAGCGCGGTGCGGGTGGTTTGAGCTTAGGCCACGGCGGCGACAAAGTCGGGCGGCGGTGAGCTTCGGTCATGGCGGGGAACGGGGCTACGGCAAGGAAATGACGCGGGGAAGAGTGGGTAACGACGGCGGAGCTCACAGGGAGTCGGACGGCGGTCTCAGCAGGCTCGGGGACGGACTGATGGTGACGAATCAAGCGGTGGGGATCGCCAGCACCGAGGTTGAAGAAGACGTCCGGGACGGCGATGCGGTGCTCCCCCGGTTGTTTGGCTTGGCGTGGACGAGGAGGGAGAAGATGCGGAGCTTGGGGTCGCAGAGAGGGAGCGAGGGAGTGTTTGTGGCCGCGGCGAACGGCATCGGTGCGCTCTGGCTCGTTCGCTCGGACATGGGAGAGAGAGCAAAGGGGAGGGGAGAGGTTGCGAGCGAGGGAGAGAGAGGTCAGGGGTCTCTGGGCGTCTCCAGGCGCAAGGGAGAGGCAGGAGGTGGCAAGCAGGAGCTGGAGCCTGCGGCCTGCGCGGGCGCTCTTTCGCGGCGACAGCAGCAGCTTTGGGGCGAGGGAAGGAAGACGACAGGAGGAACCCCTGGTGGGCTGGGCTGGCTTTGCCCAGTGTTGGGCCGGTTGGTGGGCTGCACAGGTGAGGCCAGGTACGATTCCTTCTCTCTCTTTTATTTTCTGTTTCCTATTTTCTTTAAATCTGTTTTGATTTGATTTTACCCAAATCATTTTCTGAGCATCCGTATGTTGTATGGACTAGTGACAAAGCCCCACAACAATTTTCAGAATTATTGGATCATATTTGAAATATATCTAATATAAATCCAATGTAAATAATTATTGAATTAATTCCAAATGCCCAAAATAAATATTTATGAGCTCCTAAAAATATTGGTTTGAATTTTAGTTCTGGCCAATATTTTCAAAGAGAAACATGAACATTTTCTTGGACCCATTTGTAAAGATTTTAATGTTGATTATTTCTGAAGTGACTTCTGAGGGTTTCAACTAACCTCAATTCAACTTTTAGAATTTAAACACAATGCATGATGCTCTCAAATGCAACTAATTACAAACAAAGGCTGTGACACATGGACGGCCCAAAGAATGTCATGCAGTTGCGTCTCCGGCCCGCCCAGGATGAAAAGCCCATTTTATGTCATGATTTTTTGTCATAGAATTAGGAGCCCACCACATCTATGATGATATCGGGTTTTGTCACAATTATCGTCATAGAAGTGTCATAAGCATGACAGAAAAATCCGTTTGGCCCAAAATGTCATGGATGTGCCTTTTTTTGTAGTGATGGTTATCCTATCATGATTGAGTGGATCCGTTTTGTCCTATGGGTTAATCATGATCTTGGTTGGTATGATTGTATATTTTATTTTATGGTGCTGTCCTACGGTGCCCTTCATCTCGCGCAAACGTGAGGGGCCCCCACTGTAGGGTGTTGCAATATGTTCATGGTTCGCTTATGGTGGGTTGCGAGAGTGACAGAAACTTAAACCCGAGTAACTGGGGTATGATGTATGGGAGTAAAGAGGACTTGATACTTAATGCTATGATTGGGTTTCACGACCTTAAGGATCTTTAGTAGTTGTGGATGCTTGCTAGAGTTCCAATCATAAGTGCATATGATCCAAGTAGAGAAAGTATGTTAGCTCATGCTTCTCCCTCATACAAAATTACAAGAATGATTACTAGTACTTGTTATCGATTGCCTAGGGACAAATAACTTTCTTGTTGACAAAAACTCTCTACTAAAACTAACTTAGTTGTGTCTTCATCTAAAGAGCCCCTAGATTTTATTTACGTGCTCTTTATTATCTTGCAAACCTATCCTATAACACCTACAAAGTACTTCTAGTTTCATACTTGTTTTAGGTAAAGTGAGCGTCAAGCGTGCGTAGAGTTGTATCGGTGGTCGATAGAACTTGAGGGAATATTTGTTCTACCTTTAGCTCCTCGTTGGGTTTGACACTCTTACTTATCGAAGAAGGATAAAAACGATCCCCTATACTTGTAGGTTATCAGTCTCTAGTCCAGGATCCAGAGGGTCCTGGAGACTTTCGGTCTTGACGTCTGATTACATGTTCGAACGACATACAGTCTCTTCCCGAAGATGGGTATCCGGCATGCACGGTTCGGAAATCTGAACATAGCTTGTTCTTAACTTGGGGGAGAAGTATTCTTGGGTTGCTCCTCCAAGACCGCTACCAGATGGGTGATCAGCGGGGACTTGATTTCCCTTTGATCGGGTTTAAGCCCAATCCGATCATAATCCGTTGTGACTCTCAGGGCGGCGATGCGATCTAGCAGTTCGTTCAAGGACGAGATATCTGCCGGATCCATCTTCTTAGATAGTTCGAGGCTAATGCAGAGGTGATGCTTGGTGATCACGGGTGCTGCCTTTGGCTTAACGGCTAAGCGGGCGCCCATGGTGAAGCCGCCAAGCTGGAGGACCTGTCCTGGAGCTAGGTGTCAGTGTCAAAACCGGCGGATCTCGGGTAGGGGTCCCGAACTGTGCATCTAAGGCGGATGGTAACAGGAGGCGGGGAACACAATGTTTACCCAGGTTCGGGCCCTCACGATGGAGGTAATACCCTACTTCCTACTTGGTTGATCTTGATGATATGAGTATTACAAGAGTTGATCTACCATGAGATCGGAGAGGCTAAACCCTAGAAGCTAGCCTATGGTATGATTGTTGTTGTCCTACGGACTAAACCCTCCGGTTTATATAGACAACGGAAGGGGCTAGGGTTACGCAGATTCGGTTACAAGGGAGGAGATCTACATATCCAAACGGCCAAGCTTACCTTCCACGCAAAGGAGAGTCCCACCCGGACACGGGACGAAGTCTTCAATCTTGTATCTTCATAGTCCAACAGTCCGGCCAAGGGATATAGTCCGGCTGTCCGAGGACCCCCTAATCTAGGACTCCCTCAGTAGCCCCTGAACCAGGCTTCAATGACGATGAGTCCGGCATGCAGATTGTCTTCGGCATTGCAAGGCGGGTTCCTCCTCCGAATACTCCATAGAAGATTTTGAACACAAGGATAGTGTCTGGCTCTGCAAAACAAATTCCACATACCACCGTAGAGAGTATAATATTTCCACAAATCTAATCTGCTGACAACTTTTCACAACGTGACATCACGCCATGGCTCCGGTTATTATTCGAACCGTTTTTCTCAACCAGCTACTGCACATATTGCGATGCGGTTTTCTTGGCACGTCTTGTCGAAGCAGAGATCGTGTCCCCTTATCACGGGATCTTCATCAATACGGCTGTGGGTAACCCAACCACGCCATCAATCACGACGCTTGGGGAATAAGAGAGTTTTACCAGGCAAGTGGGGAGGCACGCAGTTTCTACCGCCCTTATAAAGGGATAAGGACTCCTCTTTTTTACCCACGCCTTCTTCTCTCCTTCCCATCCATTCTTGTGCACTCGAGCTCCAGCGCCCAAGTTTGCATCTTCTCCGAAGAACCACACCAAATATGTCCGGAGCGGGAGGCAAGTGGATGGCCTCTACCGTCCAGAAGAAGGACATCAAGAAACTTCAAGAGGCCGGGTATCTAGCCCAGGAAATCGGCCACCGTCTCCCGACGGCGGGACAGATCGTCCCTACCCCGGAACCCCACGAAAGGGTCGTATTCCTCCCTCATTTTATCCGCGGGCTAGGGTATCCCCTCCAGCCATTTGTTCGCGGCATCATGTATTATTACGGGATCGATTCTCATGATCTATCCTCCAATCCCTTCCTCAATATCTCGACATTCATTGTCGTGTGTGAGGCTTTTCTCCACATCCCGTCACACTTCGGCTTATGGCTGAATATCTTTAATGTGCAGCCCAAGGTAGTGGGCGGTGAGCACACTGAGTGTGGGGGCGCTATGGTGAGCAAGATGCCCAACGTCACATGGCCAACAAGTACCTTCAATGATTCCGTCAGGCAGTGGCAACAGGAGTGGTTTTACATTACTGAGCCGCGTGGCGCGAAGTGGGGCGCTACTCCCGAGTTCCGATCTGGAGCCCCTCTGCGGCTCACGTCCTGGCTCAAGAAGGGCCTGGACTGGTCTTCGTCCGACGAACTGCTGGCGCTCCAAACGCGCGTCAAGGATATGGAAGACAAGAATATCGAACTTGTCAATGTAGTCCAGGTGATGTTAGTCCGTCGGAGCCTACCTTGTCAACACCGGACTTGCAATCTATGGGAATTCAATCCGACCAAGCACCAGACCCTGCGAGAGCTCATTGGCTCCTCGCACGAAGACATCTGGAAGGTGCTTTTTAAGCCCGCAAATCATGGCCGAACTTGACCGAGGACCGCGGGTACCAACTATCCCGCCCTGCAAGCTCGGTAAGTTACCATATGTTTTATTCTCATAACTCAAGACAAATGCTTAATGTGTTTTACACAACTCTCCTAGGGCTAGACGGAGAAGGCAGGGCGGATCCAATGTCCGGCCCTGCTGCCCGAAGAACCGGCTAGCCCACTTCTGACGAAGATGTTCGACCCGGCGCCTTACAAGGTGCCGGAGAAGAAGACCGAAAAGGAGGCCAAAAAGACCCGGGGTGGCTTTCGTCACCGTGCCCGACCCACCTCCGAAGAGGACGAGGAGGAGGAAGACAAATCCCCAATAGGGGGAAGAAAGAAGAGGACGGCCTCCGTACACTTGGAGGCCGAGTCGCCTAAAAGGGGAAAAACTCTTTGAGGGAGTCCTGGATTAGGCGGTGTCCGGATGGCCGGACTATACCTTCGGCCGGACTCCTGGACTATGAAGATACAAGATTGAAGACTTCGTCCCATGTCCGGAAGGGACTTTCCTTGGCGTGGAAGGTAAGCTTGGTGATACGGATATGTAGATCTCCTACCATTGTAACCGACTCTGTGTAACCCTAGCCCTCTCCGGTGTCTATATAAACCGGAGAGTTTTAGTCCGTAGGACGAACAATCATACCATAGGCTAGCTTTTAGGGTTTAGCCTCTCTGATCTCGTGGTAGATCTACTCTTGTACTACCCATATCATCAATATTAATCAAGCAGGACGTAGGGTTTTACCTCCATCAAGAGGGTCCGAACCTGGGTAAAACATCGTGTCCCCTGCCTCCTGTTACCATCCGACCTAGACGCACAGTTCGGGACCCCCTACCCGAGATCCGCCGGTTTTGACACCGACATTGGTGCTTTCATTGAGAGTTCCTCTGTGTCGTCACTTTTAGGCCCGATGGCTTCTCCAATCATCAACAGCGATGCGATCCAGGGTGAGACTTTTCTCCCCGGACGGATCTTCGTATTCGGCAGCTTTGCAATGCGGGCCAATTCGCTTGGCCATCTGGAGCAGATCGAAAGCTACGCCCCTGGCCATCAGGTCATATTTGGAAGTTTGAACTACACGGCCGACATCTGCAGAGACTCGATCTTCGACGGATTCGAGCCATAGCCGAGCGCGCCGCACTGTCACGATGGGCATGATTTAGCTCTTCCGCCGAACAGTGCCCTGGAGGCCGCACCTGTGTCCGCTCCGACCCCTAGCTCGAAGCCGATCACGCCAAACGAGGATAGGTGGTTAGACACCGCCTTGGGGGCTGCAATCTCTACGGAGATACAGCCGAACACCAGCCCTATTCTCTGCAAAGCCCGTGACTCTAAGGAGCCGGACTCCTCTCCAGACTCCGAGCCCTCCGCGCCCCGACCGATCGAACCCGATTGGGCGCCGATCATGGAGTTCACCGCCGCGTACATCTTTCAGCACTCGCCCTTCGGCGATATTCTGAATTCACTAAAGTCTCTCTCTTTATCAGGAGAGCCCTGGCCGGACTATGGTCAACAAGGTTGGGATGCGGATGATGAAGAAATTCAAAGCCCACCCACCACCCACTTCATAGCCACTGTCGATAATTTAAACGACATGCTCGACTTCGACTCCGAAGACATCGACGATATGGACGACGATGTAGGAGATGAACACGAACCAACGCCTATAAGGCACTGGACAACCACCTCATCTCATGATGTATACATGGTGGACACACCCAAAAGAAGCAACGACGAGGAACACAGGGATGCAACGAGGGATCGTTCACTCGAAAAGCAATCAAAGCGGCAACGTAAGCGCCGCTCCAAGCCCCGCCTCAACAGAGACAGCAGTCATATAGACCCAGCCATAGAGCAGGACAAGCCGGCAGACGACGAACATGCCTTCGAGCAAGCGTCCGAATAGGGAAACTTGGATAAACAAACGGAACACCCCGTCCCCAGCGAAAACAACAGTCCGGACAACCTTACGCCGGATAAACTCATGGAGTAGAAGAACCTCCACAGAAGGCTCGTCGCCACTGCGCATAGCCTGAAAAAGAAGAAGCAGAAGCTCAAAACTGCGGAAGATGCACTCAGAATCAGATGGAGCAAAGTATGCAACACCGCAGACAAATATGCCGGCAATCGCCGCACAAAAACTATCAAAAGAGAAAGCTACTGCCTGAATTTGATGAGGAGGCCTTAGAACCCCCGCAGTCAAAGAATAGGAAAGCCATCCGGTCGGATGGACGACCGCATGGCCAGCATGGAGCGGCAAGCGGCGCCGCACACAAGCCGGCACGCGATCCACCAAAGGATCCGCATCAAAAAAACGGCCCAGCCAGATCTATATACGGGCCAAGAAAGCAAGCTCTAGTAAGAAATGCAACACAACAAATATCCGAACATCACGGCACACCCAAATACAGGGGCGCTGCACACCCCCTATGTTTCACCGATGAGGTGCTGGACCATGAATTTCCAGCGGGATTCAAGCCCATAAACATAGAGGCGTACGACGGAACAACAGACCCTGGCATCTGGATCAAGGATTATATCCTCCACATACACATGGCCAGAGGAGATGACCTCCACGCCATAAAATACTTACCCCTCAAGCTTAAAGGGCCAGCCCAGCATTGGCTCAAAAGCCTTCCCGAAAACACCATTGGAAGTTGGGGAGAGCTTGAGGATGCTTTCCGGGCAAATTTTCAAGGGACCTATGTCCGCCCTCCGGATGCAGACGATCTCAGTCACATAACTCAACAGCCCGGAGAGTCAGCCCGGAAATTCTAGAACAGATTTCTTACTAAAAAGAATCAGATAGTCGAATGTCCGGACGCCGAAGCCCTAGCAGCTTTTAAGCACAACGTCCGAGACACCCCGGCCAAGAAAAGCCAAGAACAATGGCCGCATTGACAAGCCTCATGACCCGCTTTTGTGCAGGAGAGGACAGCTGGTTGGCAAGATGCAGCACCAGCGACCCAAGTACATCCGAAGTTAGGGATGGAAACAGAAAACCTCGATGCAGCAAGGACCAGCGCCGGAATAAGGGAAAGAGCCCAAAGAGCACGGCGATCAACGCCGGATTCAAAAGCTCGCGGCAGAATCAGAGAAAGCCGCCCCTCAAGGATAACAGGGACGAGCTAAACAACTTAAACAAAATCTTGGACAAGATATGTCAAATACACAATACTCCCGGGAAGCCTGTGAACCATACCCACAGAGATTGTTGGGTTTTCAAGCAAGCCAGCAAGCTCAACGCCGAACACAAGGGGCTCGATACACCAAGTGAGGACGACGACGAACCCCACAAGCAGAGCACAAGGAAACAAAAGGATTTCCCACAAGAAGTCAAAACAGTAAACTTACTTCACGTGACGAACAGGACGGCGCCACAAGAGATATGCGCCATACGGCCTATCCCAGAGGAGTCCCGCCAATGGTTGTTAAAACCAATCACCTTCGACCATCAGGATTAATCTAGAAGTATCCGGAACGTAGGCTGGACTGCCTTGGTATTAGATCCAATAATCGACGGACTCCATTTTACAAATGTCATGATGGTCGGCGGCAGTGGTCTAAATCTGTTATACCAGGACACAATCCGCAACATGGGGATATACCCAACAAAAATTCGCCATAGCAAAACCTCCTTTCAAGGGGTAACGCCAGGCCCGGATGCCCGTTGCATGGGTTCCCTCCAGCTAGAAGTTATGTTCAGCTCCCCCGATAACTTCCGTTGCGAACAGCTAACTTTCCACATCGCCCCATTCTCAAGTAGCTATCAAGCACTGCTGGGATGCGAAGCTTTCGCCCGCTTTAACGCAATACCGCATTATGCATCTCTTACGCTTAAGATGCCCGGTCCACGAGGCATCATCTCATTAAAGGGAAAACATTGAGTGTTCCTCCCGCGCGGAAAACAGTGCGGCTGCCTTGACAGCCCCACAATAAAGCGGCTTCACCAGCCAAAGCATCTAAACAGGTCGTCAAGACCACGGACACGGCTAGACGAGTCCGGCATAAACATACAATTGATAAAGGCTTAATAGCCGTATACCCCTGTACTAGGGGCTCCGCGCATATAAAACAAGAGACAATAAAGCTCAATTTTACCCATTTCGATTCATACTTTGTTTATTTAGTATAACTCATGTTCGGCACGATCTTTCTTTAACTAAGTTCCTCTCTTTTACAGATGAACACCATGCTACGCCCGTCCAGGATACGGCACAACGGAGACACAGGCGCAGACGTGCAGCAGGGACCCGTTCCAAGGATTCTTTTCAGATTAAGACCCTGCGTAAACCTTTTTTACTGTCTCTTGTTGATACACATCCCCTGGTTTCTTGGTATAACCAAGGAGGAGGCTGGCATTTTGGCATGTGGCCACGTCAGAGTTTTGCGCGTACCTGGACACTAGGGGCTTATTACTAAGGGCGTTATCCCGCCCGCCCTCATAAAGACCGAATACCTTAGGGAGTGTTCGGCGTCGCGAGTTTGGCCTTATATGCATCAGCTCCGAATCATGTCTTTGGTCAAATGTTGGGTTTGCCTGGCTCCTGTGTTTTGCTGCCTTACGTTCCGCTCTATCGGCTAAGGCGGCACCAGGAGAACTACTGCGATTGTGCCCCGGTTCGGCCAGGCGAGCACCTCAGTAGAGAAAGCCGAAAACTGACTGTCATGATATAGCGTGAGACTGGTCAACCACTCGATGACATACCGGAATCTTTAGGATTCCTCCGCATTAACGAAGGGCCGTTTCCCGGCCAGGCACATACGCGCCCCGAGTTCGGGCGAGCGCAGGCGCCACCAGGGGCTATATAAGTAGCCTCAATGTCAAACTCCTATGGCTAAGTGAAAGTGATAAAGCATCATAGTCCGATTGCCTAGTTCGCTGCGCTATCACCTCCTTTGTAGGACCAAGACGTTGGATCAAGTGTGAAAATGCGCCTTCTGCGAACACCCCCGCATTATGTGCGTGGGGGCTGAAGCCGACGACTGCCATCTTTCAGATTATATATACATATATGTTAAACGGCCGCACAGGAGGTATCATAATACTTGCAGGCACAAGTATAAAAAGCTTCTACAATTTATCAAAATATTGTTTTACAATAATACATGCTATTCGAATATAGTATCCTTCGAGCACTGCGTCTCTATTAAACGAGCGCCTTGCAGAACTTCCTGAAAATAGCGCTCGGCAGGTACTCGGCTTCCATCCGAGTCTGGGGATGCAACAGCGGTGGCTTCCATTTCCGCCCAGTATGTCTTGACACGGGCAAGAGCCATCCGCGCACCCTCTATGCACGCTGACCTCTTCATCGCATTGATATGCGGCGCCGCACCAAGGAACTGCTGCACCAAGTTGAAATAACTTTTCGGCTCTGGTCTCTCTGGCCACAGATGACTCACGACATACTTCATGGCGAGTCCGGACAACCTATTTAGCTCGGCCCATTCGGCCAAACGATCGGCTAATGACAGTGGACGCTCTGGATTGTGGAACTGCGACCAGAAGAGCTTTTCCACTTCGCGATCTTCTTGATCTCGGAAGTGCTCGGCCGCATCTGCGGCACTCGCTGCTAAATCCAGATAGGTGTCCGCCGTACTCCACATCTGGTCTAACGGAGCATGTTTAGGATCACAGAACTTCCTCCGCAGCATAAAGGGCTTTCCAGCCGCGATTTCTCCGGCCTGACGCAGCTCCTCCTTCACAGCTCTCATCGCAGAGCGAGCATCCTTGGCATCGGCAACGGCCTTCTTCAGGTCCGTCTGTTCCGCCCGATCTTCTTTTTCAAGAAGCTTGCAACGGTCAGCAGCGTTCTTCAGCTTCACGGCCATCTCGGCCATTTCCTTCTTGCTTCGGCAGTGAGCAGCCTGTTCGGCTTTCAGCTCTTCAATTGCCTTTCCGGCAGCCGCATCACTTTTCCTGGCTTGCTCCTTGGCTCGGGCAAGTTCCGCCCGAAGATTCTCCATGGCAGCAGCACCATCTGCATCAAGCGCACACATTGTAAGATACTGGCATAAAGCTCCTCTTACCAGGCGCCGCCGAAGGAATTACATACCTTGTGCCTCGTCAAGCCGCTTGTTGACAAGCGCGATGTCGGCATCTGCCACGTCAAGTTGCCGCTTTAGCTCGGCAAATCCATCAGTCCGGCTGGCCACCGGACACTTCGCCACCTACGTATAAAGGCGGCATATTAGACCTGGGATTATGATCCTCTGTGCGCCGTCACTTTTGACAACACACAGAGTCTCAGGGGCTACTATCTACACAGGGCGCATCTTATTTATGCGCAACTGTCCAAAAAGGGTACATTATTTCGCGTACCTCAAAACCTGTCAGTAAACTCCTGACGGCCTCGTGCAATCCGCTCTCCGCGGATGAAATCCTCTCAATCACCGTACCCATCAATGCACGGTGCTCCTCTGAGATAGATGCTCGCCCTAGCAGATCCTTCAGCTCCTCCGACCGCGCACCAGACGGCGCCGGACTCGTCCGATGGCCCTTTTCGAAGGCCGGACGCGGAGGGCTTTGGGGGGCCATATGACTACCTTCCGGCCCCGCCGGATTCGGAGAAACCCTCCGCGACGATACCTCAGGGTCGCCCGCCTCGCAAGGCGGTACGGCAGGGGGAGGCGTTCCGCTCTCCATCATCTCCGGAAGAAGATCCCCCGAAGACGAGCTCTGCTGAGAAGGGCTAAGGTCCGAGCTACAAGGTAAATTTTCGATTACTTTTCTCAGATATAAAGCAGGGATTTCTCTCGTTTCTTAAAAAGAAAACTCCTCTCTACTTACGGCTCGGTGGAGGGCTGATCCCCTTGAGGGCATAATTCGGCCGAAGTATCCCCCAGCACAGGACCCTCTGGCGAAGATTTCTTCCCCCGCTTTAAGGCCATGGTCTCCGGGTCTTCAGAGGCGGTCCTCTTCTTCCCCTGAGGAGAGGAATTTTCGATTCCTCCCTTCCGGACAACCTCCTTTGAGGAGGCTGTAGCTCCCTTGTCCCCTCCCTCGCTTCCCTTTGAAGGCACAACCTCCAACATCCTGACTAGCACGGGACCCGGCGTGGTCTCGGGGAGGGGGGCCGGACACCTGATTAGCTTTGCTTTCGCTATCCACTCCTGTTTAAAGGACAACTCTTTTAGGGGCAATTTTATGATAAATATACGGATAGCGAGTCCGGGCACAAGGCTACTTACTTGAGTATCCGGACGATTGCAGCTCAGACCTGCGTCCTCCGTAGAATCCGGACACACTACTTGTGGTCCGAAGAACAATTTGTACATCTCCACGGGCGTCATGCCAAGAAAATGTTGGAGAACTCGTGGTCCCTCCGGGTTGAACTCCCACAGGCGGAGGGGGCGACGTTTGCAGGGCAGAACTCGGCGAATTAACATAACCTGCGTCACCATGACCAGACTGATGTCTCTTTCTAGGAGATCTCGGATGTGGCCCTGCAACAGGGGCACGTCCTTTGCCGGCCCCCAGTCCAGCCCCGTATTGACCCATGACGCCAGTCGTGGCGGGGGACCCGAGCGAAAGGCAGGTGGCGCCACCCACTTAGGGGCCCTGGGAGCGGTAATATAAAACCACTCTCGCTGCCATAAGCTGGACTCCTCTTGAAAAGAGCCCTCGGGCCATGGAGTACCAGCATTCTTGCTTATAAAAGCACCTCCGCACTCCGCATGCCGTCCCTCGATCATCTTCGGCTCTACTTTGAAGGTCTTGAGCCATAGTCCGAAGTGAGGAGTGATACGGAGGAAGGCTTCACACACGACGATGAATGAGGAAATATGGAGGATGGACTCCGGGGCTAAGTCGTGAAATTCCAGCCCATAATAATACATGAGCCCCCTCACGAAGGGATCCGTCGGGAAGCCTAGCCCCCGAAGGAAGTGAGACATGAACACCACACTCTCACCGGGCTTGGGAGTGGGAATGACCTGCCCTTGAGCAGGCAGCCTATGCGAGATTTCGCCGGTCAAGAACCTGGCCTCTCTCAACTTCAGCACGTCCTCCTCCGTGACGGAGGAGGGCATCCATCGGCCTCGAAGGTCGGAACCGGACATTGTCGAAGGTCCGAAGCGCCTGAAATCTGGAGCCTTGGGTGTTGGAACTCGAGGCGAAGGGCGAACTCGTTTGAGATTGAAAGAAAGGAGTAAGGCCTTGGTCTCTTTATAAGAGGTTGAATACCAAGGGCCTTCCCCGTGACCGTTTGGGACTCGCCTTTGATCGAGAAAATATACCAACGGGTACGGTTGGGTTACCCACGCCCGTATTGATGAGAATCCCGGAATAAGGGGACACGATCTCTGCTTTAACAAGACGTGCCAAGGAAACCGCCTCGCTAAACGCGCTGAGGTGGGACAATAAAACGATTCGAATAAAGACTTGGCCGTGGTGTGATGTCACGCTACGGAATACGTCAGCAGATTAGATTTGTGTAAATATTATTCTCTCTATGGCAATATGTGGAAACTTATTTTGCAGAGCCATACACTACCTTTGTGTTCAAAATCTTCTATGAAGTACTTGGAGGAGGAACCCGCCTTGCAATGCCGAAGACAATCTGCGCGCCGGACTCGTCGTCATTGAAGCCTGGTTCAGGGGCTACTGAGGGAGTCCTGGATTAGGGGGTGTCCGGATGGCCGGACTATACCTTCGGCCGGACTCCTGGACTATGAAGATACAAGATTAAAGACTTTGTCCCGTGTCCAGAAGGGACTTTCCTTGGCGTGGAAGGCAAGCTTGGCGATACGGATATGTAGATCAACTACCATTGTAACCGACTCTGTGTAACCCTAGCCCTCTCCGGTGTCTATATAAACCGGAGAGTTTTAGTCCGTAGGACGAACAACAATCATACCATAGGCTAGCTTTTAGGGTTTAGCCTCTCTGATCTCGTGGTAGATCTACTCTTGTACTACCCATATCATCAATATTAATCAAGCAGGACATAGGGTTTTACCTCCATCAAGAGGGCCCGAACCTGGGTAAAACATCGTGTCCCCTGCCTCCTGTTACCATCCGACCTAGACGCACAGTTCGGGACCCCCTACCCGAGATCCGCCGGTTTTGACACCGACACTCTTCTTTTGGAAGAGTCCACTGCCATCGCCGATAGTAGCCCGGCGTGGGATCCTAGGGCCCAGCCCCTAGTGAACTCATAAGTATATAAAATCCGAACATGTTCATGTGTCCGAACCCATCATGGCATAGTATTTTAACCTGAGCCATATTTTTTGTAGTCCGACGGGGTCCCGTTCCGAACAATCCTCGTTCGAGGATTTGCTGAGCTCGAATGCTATGGAGAGCGGGATGCCTCCGAAGGCCCCTCCCCCCGAACATGTGATCAACACCGAGGCTTCGTCCCAAAGGGACTCCGTCCAAGGAGGGGCGGAGAAAATCGTGAAGGCGGTGCCTGGAGGTCAAACTTCAGAGGCCGGAGACATGGGGGAGAAGATCCCCACAGGAGTCGACGGCGGGGACCATCTTGAATTCGGCCCCCATCTAGACACAGCTTTGGAGACCAATACGGCTCCGGAATCAAGCAGGCGCCCTTCCTCGGCTGGAGAGGGTGTCCCTGTTCCACCGGCAACCTCTGTCCATCCAGAGGCGTCGGGTGCTTTATTGGTGGCGCTCAAGAGCGCCTCCATCATCGATGAACACCGTGCCCTTATGGGTGCGGTGATCGAGAAGATTCAGTCCGCTGAAAATGGACTAAATGAAGCCTGTATTGGCCTTATAAGAGGTTTTGAGGTATGTTTTATACGGTTTCAAAGAGTGTCTTAGTATGGATGGTAGCCCATGATACACCGTCCGGTGAACGAAGGAACCGGACAGAGGATCAAATATATTTTTCGCAGGAAGACTCATTTGATGACATCTATCTCTCTTCTTTTGTAAGCAGGCGTCTGTAGTGGCTACTGCGCTCATACCACGGAGGTTTCCGGACTAAATCAAAGTATGGAGCGGGCCAAAGCGGAGCTTGGCTGGTTAAAAAGGCAGTTGGAAGATCAACAAGGTATGCACAAATCTTTGGTTGCGTTCGGTGCGAAAAAAATTTCAGTATGATAGAATATGTGTCATGATTTGTGCCAGGGGTGATGACCGAAGTCGAGGCTATGAAGAAGGTTGTTGCCCAGGCCGAGGAAAAGGCAGCCACAGAGCAGGCCCTTCGTGAGAAGCACGAGGCCAAGGTTGTGGAAGCTAGGCGAGAGCTCCAAGAGGCCATGAAAAAATGCGAGACCCTGGAGCAGAGTTTAATGGAGAAAGAATCCGAACTCACCAGGGCTCATTAGGATGTGCGCGATGCCCATGGGGAAACCCAAGGCGCCTTGCAGGAGATCCAAGAGGCGAGGGAGATCACGGCGGGTAAGGTATTTTTCCATGTAAAGCAAGTATTTCAGGAGAAAATTATGCTTTATAATTTTAAGTTCGGATTTCTCCAGGGGTATTTGTGGAAGTTCCTCGCAGCATATCGGATGCCGCCCAATTCTACCGAGCGAAGAGGGGAATACTGTGGATAAGCTCTTCTGGTCGTAGTATCTGGCACCGAATTATCCGGTGCCTTTTACCGATAAAATGAAATAGCTGATCGAACTGCATAAGGCGGCCGAACTAGCCATGAAGGATTTGATTATCCGGCTATGTCCCGTCGAGCCGATTCCAAGTA
This sequence comes from Triticum aestivum, assembly GCF_018294505.1. Taxonomy (NCBI): domain Eukaryota; kingdom Viridiplantae; phylum Streptophyta; class Magnoliopsida; order Poales; family Poaceae; genus Triticum; species Triticum aestivum. The sequence goes on along the minus strand of NC_057800.1, from coordinate 271,921,450 downwards.
GCTACTTCGGACTCATGAAGCAACTTGTTAGTGCAAGCCCTCGACTTGACGTCATCAAGAGGTCGGTCTGCATAGAAGGTGCACGAATGGCCTTTGCCCACGCAAAGGTGCACTGGGGGAAGATGGATGCTGAAAAGCTGATGACCGAGGGACCGCCAGACGGAAAAGAGCACCGCAAGACTGAATTGTATTATGAAAGTGTTCTGAAAGGATCCTGCCTTGCTGCGAAGCAATGCACCAAGGACATTGTATTTCCATGAATATAGTCGTGTTGTCCTTTGTAATGTGTGAACAAGGTCATTTCTATTATTTATTGCCTGTTATAAAAGTTTACCCTCCTGCGCGGCCGTTTCATATATTAAACCTGAGAATTGCCCAGTCGTCAGCTTCTTCCCCCTCGTAAGAAATAAGGGGGTGTCGGGATAAACCTGATCACTCTTTACCCCAGTGTTGGGTCCTTTGAAGGAGGTGTTCAGTACAGCGAACCAGGCAATCAGATTATAGGGCTTTATCATTCTCACTTAGCCATAGGAGCATTAGGAAGGTAGGCGCAGCCCCTGGTGTTCGGAAGACCGCACGAGGGGCCCTATAGGCACCTGATCGGAAGAAGAACCGATCCATTGCACGCTGCATTGGTTATGGCATTATGCGGGAGAAATCCTTAAAGATTTTACAACCTCTCGAACAGCTGACCAGCTCTCGCCGTAGCATGACAGTCAGTTTTTGGCTTTCTCTACTGAGGTGCTTGTCCGAAAGAACCGGGACACAATCGTAGTAGTTCTCCCTGTGCCGCCTTAGCCGATAAAGCGGAATGTAAGGCAGCAAAACATGGGAGCCGGGAAAACCCAACATTTGACCCAAGACATGATTCGGAGCTGATGCATATAATGCTATAAGTTCGGGGTGCCGAACTTCCGTGAAGGTGTTCGGACTTTATTGTCGTATTATGGGTAAAATGAAGCCCCTGGCGAAGGCATGTCGCGGTGTACAAATGTCACTTGACAAAAGAGTTTTAATAAGAAATAACAAGAAATAAGCATCATATAAGTCCACATGTTGTATTTGAATAATACGTCAAAGCGTATGAGTGCAGGTAATGTGATAAAAAGGGGAATATGACTGTGGAACCTGCTGGGACCGGTGAGGAAGAAGATGTGTGCAGATCCAGAGTATAGTCGGATGGACGTCGCGAGGAATATCTAAAGATTCCCATGTGCGTTTGAGCTGTTACCATGTCACCGGTCCCGGTCTGCGCAGAGGTGAGCCTGCAAAGGAAATGTAAGAAATATTTGTGTGCCGGAGAGCGGTCGAGCCGCGATATGTGGCATGTTCTGGACTTTGCAGGAATGTTTAGTTGAGCCCTAGACGATCCGGGCTATCCTGCTGTGAAGTAGTGCGGACTACTTTGAATGTGTCCGGGGTTTTAGCCGTCAACTCAAGATTTGACTGAAAGGTGCCCTCCATTGCTTCTGCTATTAAAGCGGTGGTGTACTCTGTGGTACTGAGGGAGAGTTCGGCCTCACCATTAACCGTGATGACGCCGTGCAGACCGGGCATCTTGAGTTTACGGTAGGCATAATGTGGCACCGCGTTGAATCGAGCGAACGCAATTCACCCGAGTAGTGCCTGATAATCACTGCGAAAGGGGACGATGTCGAAGATTAACTCTTCGGCGCGGTAATTGTCTGGTGATCCGAAGACTACCTCGAGGGCAATGGAGCCGATACAGCTGGCCTCCACGCCTGGTATAATACCTATAAAGGTGGCTTTAGTGGGTTTGATCATCGAATGATCGATGCCCATCTTACACATTGTGTCCTGGTAAAGAAGATTTAGACTGGTGCCTCCGTCCATGAGGACTCGTGTGAGGTGGAACCCATCAATTATTGGGTCGAGGACTAGTGCGGCTAGATTGCCGTGACTGGTGTTGACCAGACGATCCATTTGGTTGAAGGTGATCGGCCCTAGTTTGTATTCCGGGCTGACTAGTTTCATTAGGTCGACATCCCTAAGGGTGTGCATCCGATCTGGGTTGGGAGTGTGGGTGGCGTTTAGCATATTCACCGTTTGGATTTGTTGGAGAGATTTCTTTTGTCCTCCTATATTCGGTGACCTGGGCTCCTCGTCGCTGTCATCGCTTTGAGACCCTTATCTTTGTTTTTGGCGCCTAACCAGCCAGCTTGTTTGAAGACCCAACATTCTCTGTTGGTATGATTGGCTGGTGTTCCTGGTTTGCCATGAATGTGTCATGGACGGTCGAGTATGCGGTCCAAACTGGACGGACCCGAATTGTCATTTTTGAGTGGCCCTGTCCGCTGACCGGACTTAGAGCTATTAAATCCGGCATTGACTGTCGTGTCTTCGGCGCTTTCACCATGTTTGCGGCGTTTGTGTTTGTTGCGCCGGGGTTTGTCGTTGCTATCTCTGGCCTATGATTTGCCAGTGTTGCTTGCTGTGTTGTTGCTACGAGCCAACCAGCTATCCTCGCCCGTGCAGAAGTGGGTCATGAGTGTCGTGAGGGATTCCATGGACCTTGGCTTCTCTTGGCCGAGATGTCGGGCGAGCCACTCGTCATGGATGTTATGTTTAAAGTCCGCTAGGGCTTCGGCATTCGGCAGTCCACAATTTGGTTCTTTTTGGTTAGGAATCGGGTCCAGAATTTCCTGGCTGACTCTCTCGGCTATTGTGTTATGTGACTCAAATCATCAGCATCCGGTGGTCGCATATATGTGCCCTGGAAGTTATCCAGGAATGCGTCTGCTAGGTTCTCCCAACTTCCGATGAAGTTTGTTGGCAAGCTATTCAGCCAATGCCGAGCCGGTCCTTTGAGTTTCAATGGGAGATACTTGATGGCGTGTAGATCATCCCCGCGGGCCATGTGAATGTGGAGGAAGAAATCCTCGATCCATACCGCGGGGGCAGTAGTACCACCGTATGATTCGATGTTCACGGGTTTAAACCCTTCTGGAAATTCATGATCCATTACTTCATCAGTGAAGCATAGGGGGTGTGCGGCGCCTCTGTGCCGGGCTATGTCACAACGCAGTTCGTACGAGTCTTGTCTGCTGTGTTCGGCCCGGCCGGATTTGTTTTTGGTATATCCGGCATGATGGTCATCGTCGTGTGTTGGGGCACGCCCTCATGATTCGGAGATCGGTCTTTTGTGTCCTGCTTTGTTTTCCAATACATCTCGCAGGTCCTGGGTGTTACCCGGGCCTTGCTATTTTTATTTGACTGGCGACGGGGTGCAGGCTAGACTTCAGGCTTATATGCAACTTTCTTGCGGCCACGAGGTGGCCGATCTGCCGCATCATACGCTGGAAGCGCAAGCTTTAATGCTTCCTCTTCAAGTTGGGGTAGCAACATGCGCTTTGGGAAACTTTTTATTGGGCGCTCGAGTTCGTGTTCCTCGGCTACTAGGAACTCAGTCCATATATCTGCTAGCAGATCTTGCTCAGCTTGAAGCTGTTGTTGCTTTTTCTTCAGGCTTTTTGTTGTGGCAATAAGTGGCACTTGAAGCGCTCATGTTCGACGGGATCCTTAGGCACAATAAATTCTTCGTCGCCGAGGCTCACCTTGTCTGCGGAGAGAGGCATGTAATTGTCATCCTCTGATTCTCCGTCTACTGCATGTTCCTTGGGGCTGGCTTGCCCATCCTCCTGCTCAAAGCCTGGCTGGACGGGATTGTCTTCGTCTTCGGCAATATTTGCAGCGTTATTGTCTCTTGTGCCGGTATCGCTGTTTTTGCTATGGCGGGGTTTAGAGCAGTGCCAATGACGCCAGTTCTTGGATTGCTTCTCGGGGGGATTATCCTCCGTTGCCTTGTTCCCATCGCTTTGTTTGGGGGTGTCCACCATGTATATATCATACGATGAGGTGGCAGTCCAGCGCCCTGTGGGCGGTGGTTCCTGTTCGTCTCCCGCATCGTCGTCCATACCGTCGATGTCTTCGGAGTCGAAGTCAAGCATGTCGGTTAGGTCATCGATAGTGGCTACCAAGTGGATGGTGGGTGGGGAACGAATTTCTTCGCCGTCCGCTTCCCACTCGAGCCGGACATAGTTCGGCCAAGGGTCTCCTGACAAGGAGAGAGACCGTAATGAGTTTAGCACATCGCCTAGGGGCTAGTGCTGAAAGATATCCATGAAGGTGAACTCCATGATCGGTGACCAATCAGATTGGATGGGCATGGACGCGAGCGGTTCGGAGTCTGTGGCCGGGGACGAATCCGAGTGTCCGGCAACACAGGTCTCATAGGAGGTGAAGTCAGTATTCGGCTCTATCGCCGCTGAGTGTGCGGCCTCCATGGCGGGGTCCATCCACCCGTCCTCGGACGGCGCGATCTGTTCCGGATTGAGGACCGGAGTAGTTACAGGTGTGATCTCCCGAACATTGTCCGATGGCAGAGCTAAATCATGCTAATCGTGACTGTGCGGCATACCTGACATGGGTTCGAATCCGTCGAAGATCAAGTCTCCGCGGATGTCGGCGGTATAGTTCAAACTTCCAAACCTGACCTGATGGCCAAGGGTGTAGCTTTCGATCTGCTCCAGATGGCCAAGCGAGTTGGCCCATAGTGTGAAGCCGCCGGATACAAAGATCTGTCCAGGGAGAAAAACCTCACCCTGGATCGCATCGTTGCCGATGATCGAAGGAGACATCGAGCCTTATGGTGACGACACAGTGGAACTCTCAATGAAAGCACCAATGTCGGTGTCAAAACCGGCGGATCTCGGGTAGGGGGACCCGAACTGTGCGTCTAAGGCAGATGGTAACAGCAGGCGGGGAACACAATGTTTACCCAAGTTCGGGCCCTCACGATGGAGGTAATACCCTACTTCCTGCCTGATTGATCTTGATGATATGAGTATTACAAGAGTTGATCTACCACGAGATCGGAGAGGCTAAACCCTAGAAGCTAGCCTATGGTATGATTGTTGTTGCCCTACGGACTAAACCCTCCGGTTTATATAGACACCGGAAGGGGCTAGGGTTACACAGAGTCGGTTACAAGGCAGGAGATCTACATATCCGAATGTCCAAGCTTGCCTTCCACGCAAAGGAGAGTCCCACCCGGACACGGGACGAAGTCTTCAATCTTGTATCTTCATAGTCCAACAGTTCGGCCAAGGGATATAGTCCGGCTGTTCGAGGACCCCCTAATCCAGGACTCCCTCACCAGGGCCATTCCAGAGGTGATGTTATCATTAATGTAAAGTCGATCCATCGATCCTTCCATCGACGATACAGAGGAACTCTCAATAAAAGCACCAATGTCGGTGTCAAAACCGGCCGATCTTGGGTAGGGGGTCCCGAACTATGTGTTTAAGGATCAAAGGTAACAGGAGAAGGGGACACAATGTTTACCCAGGTTCGGGCCCTCTTAATGGATGTAAAATCCTACTTCCTGCTTGATTGACTTTGATGAGTAAAGGGGTTACAAGAGTTGATCTACCTCGAGATCGTAATGGCTAAACCCTAGCTATCTAGCCTATATGAATTTTGATTGCCTCTATGGACTAAACCTCCCGGTTTATATAGACACCAGAGGGGGCTAGGGTTGCGCCAAGTCGGTTTACAGAAGAAGGAAATTATACATACGGACGCCAATCTTGCCATCCACGCAAAGGAGAGTCCCATCCGGACACGGGGGAAGGCCTTCTACTTTGTATCTTCACGGTCCATCAGTCCGGCCCATATTACACGGCCCGGACTCCTGAGGACCCCTTAGTCCAGGACTCCCTCAGTCTTCACCGGCAAAGCTTCTGGTCGTGACGCCTCGGTGGGCTTGGCGATGACCTCTGTCCTGCAGTCCTGGCGGTCTTGGTCTTGTTGCACGGAAGTGGAAACATTTGGTTGATTCCTCAGGACTCCACGCCTGCGCTTGCCTCCTTAGCACCAAAGAGGAAACTGCTATACTGCGCCCGCTGGCACCTGCCTGGCCTTGGTTGTCATGGCTCACGTCATCCGAACCTCACGAGGTTGGGGCTTACATTGAGATCTCTGCTCCTCAGGAGCCAGCCTGAGGAGGCCGCTCCTTCTGGAGGTCTTGGTGTCGTCTGCCTCGCAAGGATTGGACCCTCGCGAGGGTCTTGAGTTGTCGATGATGAAGGTGGGTCGCACTAGGCCGTCGATGGAGCCACGCCGTGGGCCGCAGGCAGGCAAGTCTGGGTACTGCTACCTCTTGAGCATGCGTTGTTTTTCCCTTGAAGAGGAAAGGGTGATGCAGCAAAGTAGCATAAGTATTTCTCTCAGTTTTTGAGAACCAAGGTATCAATCCAGTAGGAGACAACACACAAGTCACCTAGTACCTGCACAAATAATCAAGAACCTTGAAACCAACACGATAAAGGGGTTGTCAATCCCTTCACGGTCACTCGCAAAAGTGAGATTTGATAAAGATAGTAAAGTAAATATTTTTGGTATTCTTGTTGTATAGATTGGAAAATAAAGATTACAAAATAGTAAACGAGATGTGATGTAAATAAAAGAGATGCAATATAATAAGAAAGAGACCCAGGGGCCATAGGTTTCACTAGTGGCTTCTTTCAAGATAGCTTGTATTACGGTGGGTGAACAAATTACTGTTGAGCAATTGATAGAAAAGCGCATAGTTATGAAGATATCTACGGCAATGATCATGAATATAGGAATCACCTTCGTGTCAAGTAGACCAAAATGATTCTGCATCTACTACTATTACTCCACACATCGACCGCTATCCAGCATGCATCTAGAGTATTAAGTTCATAAGAACAGAGTAACGCATTAAGTAAGATGACATGATGTAGAGGGATAAACTCAAGCAATATGGTATAAACCCCATCTTTTTATCCTCGATGGTAACAGCACAATACGTGCCTTGCTGCCCCTACTGTCACTAGGAAAAGACATCGCAAGATTGAACCCAAAGCTAGGCACCTATCCCATTGCAAGAAAGATCAATCTACTAGGTCAAGCTAAACCGATAATTGGAAGAGACTTGCAAAGATATGACATCATGCATATAAGAATTCAGATAAGAACCAAATAATATTCATAGATAATCAAGTTCATAGATCCACAATTCATCGGATCTCGGCAAACACACCGCAAAAGTGTATTACATCAAATAGATCTCCAAGAACATCGAGGAGAACTTTTTATTGAAGATCAAAGAGAGAGAAGAAGCCATCTAGCTAATAACTATGGACCCAAAGGTCTGTGGTAAACTACTCACGCTTCATCGGAGAGGCTATGGTATTGACGTAGAAGCCCTCCGTGATTGATTCCCTCTCTGGCAGATCGCCGGAAAAGGCCCCAAGATGGGATCTCAAGGGTACAGAAGGTTGCGGCGGTGGAAAAGTGGTTGCGTGGCTCCCCTGATGTTTCTAGGGTATAAGAGTATATATAGGCGAAAGAAGTACGTCGGTGGAGCTACGAGGGGCCCACGAGCGTGGGGGCGCGCCTACCCCCCTGGGCGCGCCCTCCTGCCTCGTGGCCGCCTCGTGGCATTCCAGACTTCAACTCCAAGTCTACTGGTTTGCTTTTGGTCCAAGAAAGATCATCGTGAAGGTTTCATTCCATTTGGATTCTGTTTGGTATTCCTTTTCTGTGAAACTCTAAAATAAGCAAAAAACAGAAATTGGCACTGGCATCCGGTTAATAGGTTAGTCCCGAAAATAATATAAAAGAGCATATTAAAGCCCATTAAACATCCAAAACAGATAATATAATAGCATGGAACAATTAAAAATTATAGATATGTTGGAGACGTATCAAGCATCCCCGAGCCTAATTCCTGCTCGTCCTCGAGTAGGTAAATGATAAAAACAGAATTTTTGATGTGGAATGCTACCTATAACATATTTATGAATGTAATTTTCTTTATTGTGGCATGAATGTTCAGATCCGAAAGATTCAAGACAAAAGTTTAATATTAACATAAAAATAATAATACTTCAAGCATACTAACAAAGTAATTATGTCTTCTCAAAATAACACGGCCAAATAAAGTTCATCCCTGCAAAATCATATAGTTTGGTTATGCTCCATCTTCGTCACACAAAATATTCAAATCATGCACAACCCCGATGACAAGCCAAGCAATTGTTTCATACTTTAGTATTCTCAAACTTTTTCAACTTTCACGCAATACATGAGTGTGAGCCATGGACATAGCACTATAGGTGGAATAGAGTGGTGGTTGTGGAGAAGACAAAAAGGAGGAAGATGTTCTCACATCAACTAGGCATATCAATGGGCTATGGAGATGCCCATCAATAGATATCAATGTGAGTGAGTAGGGATTGCCATGCAACGGATGCACTGGAGCTATAAATGTATGAAAGCTCAACAAAAGAAACTAAGTGGGTGTGCATCCAACTTGCTTGCTCACGAAGACCTAGGGCATTTGAGGAAGGCCATCGTCGCAATATACAAGCCAAGTTCTATAATGAAAAATTTCCCACTAGTATATGAAAGTGACAAAATAAGAGACTCTCTATCATGAAGATCATGGTGCTACTTTGAAGCACAAGTGTGGAAAAAGGATAGTAGCATTGTCCCTTCTCTCTTTTCCTCTCTTTTTTTGTTTGGCTTCTTTGGCTTTTTTCTCTCCTTTTTTTTGTTTCCTCACATGGGACAATGCTCTAATAATGATGATCATAAAACTTCTATTTATTTACAACTCAAAGGTTACAACTTGATACTTAGAACAAAAATATGACTCTATATGCGTGCCTCCGGTGGTGTACCGGGATGTGCAATGAATCAAGAGTGACATGTATGAAAAAATTATGAATGGTGGCTTTGCCACAAATACGATGTCAACTACATGATCATGCAAAGCAATATGACAATGATGAAGCGTGTCATAATAAACGGAACGGTAGAAAGTTGCATGGCTATATATCTCGGAATGTCTATGGAAATGCCATAGTAGGTAGGTATGGTGGCTGTTTTGAGGAAGATTATGGTGGGTTCATGGTACCGGCGAAAGTTGCACGGTACTAGAGAGGCTAGCAATGGTGGAAGTGTGAGAGTGCGTATAATCCATGGACTCAACATTAGTCATAAAGAACTCACATACTTATTGCAAAAATCTATTAGTTATCGAAACAAAGTGCTACGTGCATGCTCCTAGGGTGATAGATTGGTAGGAAAAGACCATCGCAATATGACAATAATGAAGTGTGTCATAATAAACAGAACGGTGGAAGGTTGCATGGCAATATATCTCGGAATGGCTATGAAAATGCCATAATAGGTAGGTATCGTGGCTGTTTTGAGGAAGGTAAATGGTGGGTTTATGGTACCGGCGAAAGTTGTGTGGTACTAAAGAGGCTCGCAACGGTGGAAGGGTGAGAGTGTGTATAATCCGTGGACTCAACATTAGTCATAAAGAACTCACATACTTATTGCAAAAATCTACAAGTCATCAAAAACCAAGCACTACGTGCATGCTCCTAGGGGGATAGATTGGTATGAAAAGACCATCGCTTGTCCCCGACCGCCACTCATAAGGTAGACAATCAAAGAAATACCTCATGCTTCAAATTTGTTACACAACGGTTACCATACGTGCATGCTACCGGACTTGCAAACCTCAACACAGGTATTTCTCAAATTCACAATTAATTTACTGGCATGACTCTAATATCACCATCCTCATGTCCCAAAACAATCATCAAGCATCAACCTTCTCATAGTATTCAATGCACTTTATATGAAAGTTTTTATTATGCCCATCTTGGATGCCCACCATATTAGGACTAGTTTTATAGCCAAAGCAAATTACCATGTTGTTCTAAAAGACTCTCAAAATAATATAAGTGAAGCATGAGAGATCAATAATTTCTATAAAATAAAACCACCACCGTGCTCTAAAAAGATATAAGTGAAGCACTAGAGCAAAATTGTATAGCTCAAAAGAGATAAGTGAAGCACATAGAGTATTCTAATAAATTTCGATTCATGCGTGTCTTTCCCAAAACATGTGTACAGAAAGGATGATTGTGGTAAACTAAAAATCAAAGACTCAAATCATAGAAGACGCTCCAAGCAAAACACATATCATGTGCTGAATATAAATATAGCCTCAAGTAAAGTTACCGATAGACGAAGGCGAAAGAGGGGGTGCCTTCCGGGGCATCCCCAAGCTTAGGCTTTTGATTGTCCTTGAATTTTACCTTGGGGTGCCTTGGGTATCCCCAAGCTTACGCTCTTTCCACTCCTTATTCCAAAATCCATCAAAACTTTACCCAAAAACTTAAAAACTTCACAACACAAAACTTCAACAGAAAATATCATGAGCTTCGTTAGTATAAGAAAATAAACCACCACTTTAAGGTACTGTAATGAACTCATTCTTATTTATATTGGTGTTAAACCTACTGTATTCCAACCTTTCTATGGTTCATACCCCCCGATACTACTCATAGATTCATCAAAATAAGCAAACAACACACGAAAAATAGAATCTGTCAAAACAGAACAGTCTGTAGCAATCTAAATGTTGTGAATATTTCTGTAACTCCATAAATTTTGAAAAATTAGAACGACTTGGACAATCTGTATATTGATCTACTGCGGCTGGAATTGTTATTTTATCGATCTCTGGTGAAAAATGAAAATTATTTCCGTGAGCGCATACTTTCTATTTTTATCAGCAAGATCAAACAATAATCACCCAAGGAGATCCTAAAGGCTTTACTTGGCAAAAACACTAATTAGAACATAAAAAAAACAATCATAACAGAAGCTAGATGAATTATTTATTACTATCAAAAGTGCCCGTGTGTTGCAACGGGAGAAAAAATAAATCTTAATCTTCAATAGGCATGACCGTATTTTGCTGCATCATCGAGACACACTATCACTCTCAACTTAGTAAAAAAAATTAACAATTTTTTAAATCATGAATATTTTTTAAATTTTCAAATCATAAACATTTTTTAAATTTATGAACATTTATACAAATTTTCAAATATTTTCTGAAATCAATAATATTTTCTGAATTTATGAACATTTTATACTATTTGCAATCATTTTTTAAAATTGTGAACATTTTTAAACACTTTTTTGAGGAACATTTCTAGAAACGATGAAGATTTTATTGAAAATTGGTGGGGTAATTTTTAAAATTCACAATTTTCTTTATTTCATGAACTTTTTTTAATTGAACGAACATTTTTTGAAATGCATGATCATTTTTGAAACATCAAACATTTTGTGAATGAATAAAGTTTTTGTAAGTCACGATCAGTTTTTGATTTTTTAGGATATTTTACCATTCATGAACATTTTTTGAATTGGCGAAATTTTGTTCAATTTCATAAACATTTTTTAATACACGAACTTATTAAAAAACCACGAACTTTGTTTCAACATTGCGTCTCACCTCTATGGTCATTGCTACATAACACCAAATGTTTTGCATGCCAGAGCGGCTACCCAACTGATCAAGCAACATGACGAGAATGAAGCAAACATTTACTCATTTTAATGTTCTTTTAAACCCAAGAAACGGTTTTTTATTTTATATACAGAAGGAACAAACAAAGAATAGTAAGAAGAGATCTCACATGGTGATTGCCCAGCATGAAGTAGTATATGCCATAGACAGAGACCTTGATTATGCCCTCCACTCACTCGATTGACCAGCATCCACCGTCGCCTTCACCCTTCATGATAACCCCGCATGCCAATTCCCTTTTGCTGTTGTGACCATCCCCTATGGCGCTTCGTCTAGTGGCTCATCCGCCGTTCTTAGCCTCCTCCAGGGTAGTGCATTTATGGGAGGGATTAGGGAAGATTCAACACCGAGCAAGATTCCTAATTGTGAGGGAGAATGTATGGAAGGATTGGTTTCCTAGAATACAACTTGGACATAGATATGAATGTTGGGCGACAAATGTGATTATGTAATTTAGTGAAAGGGTAGATCCGTCTTTTGCACATGATGGAAGAGAAGAATATCACATCCCATTATTATCAGCAGTATAGCAAAATGGTCTGCGCATCCCAACGGATACAAAATCAATAAATATGTGCTTAGAATTGTTTAAAAAACCATCAAACTACTTTGCAAGCAGCAAAACAGTATTAGGAGTACTCAAAAATATGTTTTCTATGCCATATTGAAGGACCAATCTCATAACTAACAAAATTTGTTATTTCTAATTATTAGCTCATACTGAAACACATAACAAAATCTGTTAATTTTCTACATAAAACAAAAGGCAGTGTGGCTACAAAGTTGCAGGTTGAGGATCAGCATCATATTCTGAAATTGTTGATGGAGCATCATGTGTCGGGATGTCCCTGAGGGAGAGTATCACTATGTCAACCATAATATTTCTAGGTTCATATAGAGGCAAGGATAAGAGCGGTAGTATGATTAGAGAGGAAAGAAAAGGCTTCCATGAAAATACAATGTAATGCATGTTCACCAAGAAGTAACATAATTAAAATCACTACATTAGATCATAGTATGATGAACCATTTATGCCGAGATACACGCGGAGGAACACATAGATTAAAGTCAAATCTAACAATATAGGAATGATCATATCTCCACTCAAAGCATGATTTGGTACATTTGGTCCCGAAGGAAATGCCAGATTAACCAGTGTGGTGTGGTAGATAGTTGTTTACATGAATTGACAGAAGTATACCAAGTAACAAAGTTAGTTATTTACAGCCAAAGTTCAATGCCTCCAAACCAAAGCTTAACTCCTAACAGGAAATGTCTCCAAATATTGTGGCCAAACCTTGGAACCTGAAAAAATGGAGAGAGAAAAACGAAATCAGGAAATGCAACACAGAGGAAGTCACATAGGATAAAACTATCTCATTTCACCTGACATATACAGTACTGCTAAGAAATTTCATTATCAGCTATTTTGTAGAATTTTTATTGAATTAGCTCACTGATGAGAGCCAACTGAAACTTTGCTGAAATACAATTTGACGTGATAAACTTTTTACAATAGTTAAAAGTCGAATGTGCATATATACTTAAGCATGTATTGTGTCAAATATATATATCTTCAGAACCGGAGAATCAGCATGCATATCATCTGCTATTTTTATAATAAAAATGTTTCCGTACCATCCATCGTCTCAACCTTGTGAATCCAACTAATCCAAGCTCGCCATCACCGTCAATTGCACATCCAGCTCATCAAAGGATAAATAGCAATAAAACATTTATGCACCACTCGTGTGTGTGTACATAACAATGGAATAGAAAACAATAAAAATGTCTCATTCATCTGCTTCCTACTAAACCAAAGTGTGCTACCTCCAAGAAAGAATCACCAAAATAACATTTAAAATTAGTAAAGGGTAATGCTACAATTTCCAGATTGTCGGCATAGAGGTTAGAGCTATCATCGTGACAATCTGTTGCCAGATAAATCAACTACTTAAGTGTAATTATATAACTTCTATTGCATTACCCCAAAAAATAGTATAGCAAAAAGGCATGGATTCAAAAACTTGTCCAAAATCATCTACTGGAAAAATAAATCAGAAAGACAATGTCTGTCATATATACACACACAGGGGGGTCTAGAAGAAGAAAAATCGGATCATCTGTAGGTGATATACCTTTGCAGAAGGACAACCTTAGAGGTACAATAAGTAAACTTCAAAGTGTGTAAACTGATATAATAGGTGAAAGTTTAATTCAACAAATTTGGCAATCACTAACTGCCATATAGTCAAGAGATTGTATCACTAAGCTGCCCCTTCTAAGCAATAATGGTAGCAGTTGCTTGCAGGGGGAGAAAGGTTAACTTTCTAATAAGCAGACATGCTTGATTATGATCAAAACAATAGCCTTCTTATATTACCTAACTATATTGGGTGACTGAAACTTAAAGTCCACTAAGAAGTAAACGTCACAGGTTGTAGAACAGGACCAGGCTTGAATTACCAAACGTTTATCAAATGATCGAAAAGTCCACTTTGAGACGCTATCGTCTGCAGCAGAGCAGTATAGTCAGAAGTAAAAAATGCAACTAAGCAATCATGGAGGGAAAAAGACCAGAGTACTACAGAGAACTGCCAATATCACTAATTAATACTGAAGCCAAAGAAGCACCCTCTAGATTGACTATAGTTAGATTAACCAAGTTGATAAGTAGACTTCCATCGACTAACCATATACGGTATTTGTTAGAACAAAGATAAAGAAGTTACCATGCTTGTTATAGAAGGATGGAAGTTCTCACATTACTTGAAAACAAAGAGGCAGATCTACACTGCTTATTATGGTGGTGTAGAAGTGCCAGTTAATCAGATAAAAAAATATGTATCAGAACTGTTATAGCTTTATAAGGCGAAATTGTATGACACTTCCTTCAATATTTACTGTGCCAAAATATTTACTCTAACCTCGAATGACACTCATGAAGAAATCTTGAACTATGAAACCATGTGAGCACGGTCTATGTTACCGTAAAGGACAAAGAAGAAAAAATATACAAAAAGGAGATGACCTTTGTACAGTAAGGAAAAGTAACCATGAATAGATGAACCTTAAGGCACACAATGGGAATAAGACATGAGTTTGTTCAGTAGATTTATCATTGGGCAAAAATGTTATTAGTAGGCTTAAGACACACGCATGAGGCATAACAGAGAATGAATGCCAGAACATGGCATCATAAAAAATGCATAGAATAGGTCGAACCCTGACTCAGGTAACAAAGAACATGGGATATATTATTCTCTCTCTTTATGCCAGATTGGTATTCCAGCATCCAGTACTACTGCTAGCTTTGGAAAAGTGAACTCAAGAAAACTTTATGAGTACAAAGCAGAAGATCTTGCAGCAGCTCCAGTCAACTCTTTCACGTACAATACTGGATAGGTACTTTCTCCAGACATTCGAACTACCATGCGCCACTATGAAGTACTCTCTAGTGTGCATATATTTCTTCTCGAGATAGCCTACTTTGTAGCTAATTTATCAGGCCTAAATAGTGCAGACTAGCCGTATATCGGCAAGGTGATGATGATAGCAGTTGTGGTTGCAGACACACATGAAAGATATGTCTTTTTTAAAATGACAGAACCGAATTTAAATGTGCATGAGATCAGGCATACCTCACATGGAGCATGGGTGGTCCATTGATGTTGATAGAACGGCGAGATTGTATGATGGCTTATGGAGTACAAGCAGCCTGCGGAGTTGGTAGAACGGTGAGACTGTATAGAGCTATGTTCGAAACTTGCGGCATGACGATGAGCCAAATAACTGCAGATTATCCCAAAGAGTTAGAACACACACACAATTATTTAACCTTGCAATTAGAATCCAAAGGGTTCAGTGATGTCTTTTCCCTTGATGACAGATTCAAAATATCTGGATATAAATTGGGTACTTTTTATTATTAGATATAGATTGATTGATGAGATTGTAACAATAACAACAACAAGCAGTAGCAAGCTACATCTCTGTTCTCTATCTAAATGTGCATCAATTAGTAGCATCATACATCATACAAGAAGCACCATACATCTATCTAAATGTGCAGCAATCAGTGTCCATCCCTCCCTCTCTATCATCTCTCTGCTTTCTCTCTCTTCCTCATCTATCTCTCTTATTTTTCTCCACAAGAGCAGATCATCATCGAACTCTGTCTCTCCTCGGTTCTCTATATATATCAGCAGCGGCCAGCAGCAGATCCAGCAAGCCCTCAATCTAAATATGTGTCAATTAGCGTCTCTCTCTGCTCTTTATCTCTCATCTCTCTGCTCTCTCTCTCTCTTCCTCACCTTTTTTCGAAAAAGGGCGCTTTATTACTTAAAAGATTTAAGCATTACACCCGGCCTCTGCATAACTAAGATGCACATAGCCAAATAAGATCCTCTCACACAAAATAAAAATAGAAGGGCAAATTACAACGAAACATGTAGAGTCCGTATAACGCCTAATATGGAGGGGGGCCAATCCTTAGATCGTGCTGCCACCCATGTTGGGTAAAAGTATCCCTCGCCGTAGCCTCCAATCGTGTACACACCTCCGTAGACAGGTCTCGATTCTTCACGCGTTGTAGAGAGGACCATGAACGAAGAGTCCCGGTACATCTGTAGATAACCTGCAACAGAGAAGTACTTTTATCGTTAAAAACCTTATCATTTCTACATAGCTAAAGCGACCAAATAACGGCAAGCGCTCCCATCCTGAGAAGAGTTCTAAACCCGTGATCAATCCCATGTAACCAGTTGCCAAATACATTAGCAACACTACAGGGAGGATACAAGCCAGAAGCTATTTGGATGGTTGACCATATAGAACGAGCCAATTTGCATTGAAAGAATAAATGTTTTATTGTCTCCTCAAGGTGACAAAATACACATTGTGGGCTTCCATGCCAATACCTTTTAATAAGGTTATGTTTAGTAAGAATGACTCGGCGACGAAGATACCATGCAAATATTTTATTCTTAAGAGGTATCTTCATCTTCCAGATCTTCTTATTATTAACAACTGGCACATCGGACTGAATTAGCGCTCTATACATAGAATCCACTGAGAATTGTCCATTCCCATGGAGGATCCATCGGAATACATCAGACCCATGTGACAATTGCACCATGGACAACCGTTGGAGCAGGATATTCCACGATTGGAGTCTGGGTCCAATTAAGTCTCTTCTGAACGTCACATTTGGCAGAAATGATTCCATTACCGTGGCGATAGTATCACCTTTGTGGCGTACAATGTTGTATAGAGCCGGATATTGTTCCCGGAGTGTGGCATTTCCTAGCCACTTGTCCTCCCAGAATCTAATTTCCAAGCCGTCCTTAATCGAGAAGGATCCATAGCAGAAGAAATATTTCTTCGTAGCCATTAGACCTGCCCAAAAGTGGGAATCCCTAGGCTTCCAATATACTTGGGATATCGCCTTGGAACCCACATATTTTCTCCTTAGAAGGGTTTTCCATACACCATCTTTCGTTAGTAATTTAAACAACCATTTGCCGAGGAGGGACCTATTCTTAACCTCAAGGTCATGAATGCCCAACCCGCCTTGGTCTTTGGGACGGCAAACCACACTCCATTTAGCCAGTCGATATTTCTTACTCTCGCTATCTCCCTGCCAAAAGAATCTTGATCGGAAGTAATCCAATCTATGTAAAACTCCTTTCGGTAACTGGAAGAAGGAAATCATATATAGTACCATATTACTAAGTACTGAATTTATGAGTACCAATCTTCCACCTAGAGACAGCAGTTTACCTTTCCAACTGCTAAGTCTTTTTTGCAGTCTCTCCTCGACGTGTTTCCATTCAGCATTTGTGAGTCTCCGATAATGTATCGGTATCCCCAAATATGTGATCGGAAACTAACCCAACCCGCATCCGAACAGTTCAGCGTACAGGTGGGCTTCGTCTTGAGCCTCACCAAAGCAAAACAATTCACTTTTATGAAAATTGATCTTTAGACCCGAGAGTTGCTCGAATGCTGATAAAATTAGTTTCAGATTTCTCGCTTTCTCGAGGTCATGATCCATGAAGAGAATCGTATCATTGGCATATTGAAGTATAGAGAGACCACCATCAACTAGATGATTTACTACCCCATCAATTTGGCCATCAACCTTGGCACGCTCAATCATGACCGCTAGCATATCTGCCACTATATTGAATAGCATGGGCGATACCGAGTCACCTTATCGCAATCCCTTCTTCGTTTGGAAATAGTGTCCAACGTCATCATTGACCTTAATGGCAACACTACCTCCAGAAACGAAGCTATGGATCATAGCGCGCCACTCTGCAGAAAATCCTTTCATTCTGAGAGTCCGTTGAAGAAAAGGCCACTTGACTTTGTCATAAGCCTTTTCAAAGTCTATTTTGAGTACCACCCCATTTAACTTTTTCTGATGTAATTCATGGACTGTTTCATGAAGGATAACAACTCCATCTAGGATGTGTCTGC
Organism: Triticum aestivum; assembly: GCF_018294505.1. Lineage (NCBI taxonomy): Eukaryota > Viridiplantae > Streptophyta > Magnoliopsida > Poales > Poaceae > Triticum > Triticum aestivum. The sequence goes on along the minus strand of NC_057800.1, from coordinate 271,903,515 downwards.
CTTGCATAAAAGCTGTCTGTGAAGGCCGAACCACATGTTCAACAACCGAATTTAGCCTAGTAGTCGCAACCTTTGTGAATATTTTAAAACTAACATTAAGGAGGCAAATAGGTCTATATTGTTGTATCCGTTTAGCCTCATTAACCTTAGGTAATAAAATAATCTCACCAAAGTTTAAGCGGAACAATTCTAGTTGGCCAGCATGTAGGTCGGTAAACAAAAGTAGGAGATCCGGTTTGATGACTTCCCAGAATTTCTGATAGAACTCAGCAGGAAAACCATCCGGACCCGGGGCTTTGTTATGCTCCATTAGGAAAACTGCCTTTCTAACTTCCTCCTCAGAGTATGGGGCTGTTAGAAGGTTGTTTTCCTCATCAGAGACCTGAGGGATGTCATCTGTTCGGGTCTCATCCATCGAGAAGTTTCCTTCCTCTGGGGCTCCGAACAGATTTTTATAATAATTAGTGATATAAGATTTAAGTTGCTCATGCCCCTCAATCACTCCCTCATCCTGTTGTAGGGAATGAATAATTTTCTTTCGGTGTCTGCCATTGGCGACTCCATGAAAATATCTAGTATTCGAATCACCTTTCAGGATAAATTGCGAGTTAGAATGTTGGTACCATTTGAGTTCCTCTTCACGCAGCATGTTTGCTATTTGTGCATTTGAATGATTCTTGATCTCAATTTCATGCTCAGATAGAGGTCTAACCTCTGCCAAAGCTTCTAATTCATCAATGATAGATGAAAGACGAAGCTTCTCCTTTTTGACGATACCCACCGTATGCCTGGCCCAACCACCAAGGAATTTACGTAATGCACGCATTTTGTTATTCCATCTGTGTATTGGGGTAGGCCCGGTGACTGGTTTCTCCCACAGTTCCTTGACCATGTCATGGAAGCCATCCCGAAGCAACCACCCAAGTTCGAACTTGAACTTGTGTCTATGTTCTGGTCGTGGCAACCCAGTAGTTAGAAGAATGGGTGCGTGGTCTGATAAAGCCTCGATACGAGGTAGAGCACGAACAGAAACCATAGGAAATTTTGATTCCCAGTCGGTATCCATTAAAACGCGATCTAGTTTCTCATATGTCGGTTCCGGAAGACTGTTCGCCCATGTGAATTGTCTTCCAATCATAGAAACCTCTCGCATATCTAGACTGTCGATGACAGCATTGAAAAGGAAAGGCCAATGATTATCGAACCTACCACGACTTTTCTCATTTGGAAATCGAAGCAAGTTGAAATCCCCACCTATAAGAATGGGATAGGGATTATCTTTCGCCAGATTAACCAATTCACGAAGAAAATCGGCCTTGAACTCATCCTGGGCTGCCCCATACACGGCGACGAGGGTCCATGTGAAGTTGTTGGCCTTGTTGCGAATATGGAGTTTCACATGAAACTCGCCATTCGACCTAGCCAAAACATCCATAGTCCCTGTATTTACGCCAAGTAAAATGCCCCCAGAATGACCTCTAGGTGGTCGCGAAACCCAAGTAAAGTCTATCCCGCCAGAAAGACGGTTAAGCAGACTTACTAAGAAATCACGTCTACCCGTTTCAGAGATAGACAAAAAATCTAAATTGTATTCCCTATTACATTTTGCAATGAATAAATGTTTAGCCAAGTCACGAAGACCTCTGCTATTAAAAAACATTCCATTCATGAGGAAACAATAGGAGATTTAGAACACTTTGCCCTCTTATGGGACTTACTATCTTTTTTTCTAACGTGCGGTCTTTGATTTACGTCCAGATGTTGTAAGCTCAATCAATGAACTAAGCCTGGGTTCATCTAGACCCACGTCCGAAACCGCCCCTACTAAATGAGAGAGTAGCTGACCATCTGATGTGGCATGCAGCTCTTCCTCATCAGTATGGGAGACATAAGACTTGCTAGAAACACGTGGAGTGACTTTTAATCGGTCATATTCCACATGTTTCAAAGCGTTAGTCAAAATAGAAATATCCTTCTCATTCTTTCCAAGACTGACACCCACTTTATTTAACTTAGAAACAATGGCAGTATTAGAAAAATCTAAAAATGATTTGGGTGACGACGTAATACCTTGGTTGTCGAGGTTTTGCGCTGCCTTACGCCGCATAGTCTTGGCCAAAGAGTCCTCATCTGTGTCCATAGAACCGTCGTCGGCAACAGTATGCCGACTACTCCGTCGTGTAGGTGTCATCCCCATCGGAGGTTGTGGCGCCTTCTCTACTGCCAGTGAAGGGGATGATGGTGGAGTAGCAACCCCCTCCCCGACAATCTCAACCACAGGCTCGAACGACGAGGTCATTGTCTGAAGAGGGGCCGGACCAGTCGTACCAGTGAATGCGGTAGAGATGGACGTGGCCGGCTCCACCTGCAGCTGAAGGGCGTCCAAACTCATAGAGTCAACTGTCGTTACAATCTGTACAACAGGAGGTTGCATGGCCATCACCTGGGGCTTAAGAGCAGCCATGGGTGCATGCATGCATGGCTGCACGCCCGAGGCCGGCCGTTCAGCACCATACCCAGCCGGTGCATGCATCCACTCCGGTCCTGCGGCAACATGCCCAGCCACAGTATGCATGCATGGTTGTATACGGGAGGCCGGGCCTTCAGCACCACACCCAGCCAGGGCCAGCTTGCCCAGCTCATCACGGGCGACCGCCTGCAGCGCAGCTAGTTTCTGGTGCTTCGAAGCCCCGTCCGGTCCCCATGCCGTGTCGCTTCTGCCCTGCACCGTAATGGAAGCAGCCAGCTGTGTCGCTACCATCGGTGTTGGCGATGACGATTGCAGCGCCACCTGACCCGCTAGCTGTCGGTGCACCGATGATGAGTCCGGGCGTCCCGCCGAGAGGCCGGTGGCCTGCACCGACTTGGAGTTGAACGGAGTGACTACAGCTGAAGGGCCATCTCCTGGCACACCACCAAGGCCAATGCTCGCGAGATCTCGTCGTTGCATCTGAGGCATCTGAATGTCTTCCGCTTGGGTAGTACTAGAAGATGAATTGATGGTTGGATTGCCAGTTTGTTCTGAGGTGTCCATCTCATTATCCTTCTCCTTCGCACCGCTATCATCATCAGCATTATCATCTTTGCGTCTCCAAATGAACGGAACAAAGTCTGAATCCGGAGTATATCCTGTAGGCTCCCTCCTGAATGTGAACGTGTAGCCCTTGAGCTTGACTACCACATCCATCGTGACAAAAGGCCCAACATCATCCTTGCACTTTGCCAGAATCTGAGTGTTAGTCATAGCCACGAGAATACGACCACTCCACGACGTCGCAGGCTAATAAGATCCACGTCCAAGGTCTTACCCATAAGAGTACCAACGGCCCATAAGCCCAAAAAATGACGCACCGTATGGGGAACACCCTCAACATGAAGCCAAATCTGCTGCAGTTCGATCTTATGCGGAACCTCCTGCGATGTCCATGCGGTAACAGTCATCTGGGCATTAACTGACGGCACGTTCATCTGGATTCCATCGAGCCTGTCTAAATCCTCGAAAGACGGGAAGCTAACAAGGTAAGCATCAGACCCATGCTGAATAGCCTCCCACTTCCATTGATCACGGACCGGACATCTCCTGGCAATTTGACTCTCGACGACGCTAGCCGGTACCATCAAGCCAGTAACCTGAACACGTGCGATCGGTGTCTGTGTCGGCGCCAAGTGCTCTTTCACCACGCCATCTGGCAATTGTACAAAGTAAGTCTCGTCAGCACCAACTCCTGAAACAAAAGCATTGGGCTTAGAGAGTTTAAGAACCGGGCACTGCAACGTCGGACGAGCTATTTTGTCACAAATATAACAGTAATGTTGCACAGTGCAATCCTTCGCTGCATGTGTATCTACCACACACTTCCAGCAACGGACCCCTTTCTTGGCCTTGCGCTTAGGTACTGTAGGATCCACCTGCACGTCAGTCCCGAGAACCACCTGTGGTGTGACAGCAACGGTAGCTAGTGTCTGCAGCATTTGTGGCTGCACAACCTGCTGATATTGGCCTTGGTGAGTCTGCACGTGCTGCTGTGGTATGGGTTGATGCGGAAACTGTTGCTGAACCGGCATGTGTTGAGGAGGAGGGTGAAAACCATGTTGTAAGGCTCCATCAGCAAACTGCTGCTATTGTGGCTTCTTCTTCTTTTTGCGTTTTTGAGCCGGATGTGTCACAACCCCCTGGATGAAACAGCGCCGAAGCAGACAACCCGGTCTGTGAAGCCCCATATGTGGGGCCTGCACTCCGGCAACGGCTGGACCATATGGCAAGAGGTACTGCCCAGCCTGGGCATAACCAGGGGGCTAGTTCCCACCATAGATGTATACTGGTGCCGGTCCTTGCTGCTGTTGTGGCAGACCGTAGAAGCCCGGCGCCTGAGCCGGAGGGCGCAAGGGAGCCGGTGGCGCCCCCACGCTTGGAGTAGTGGGGGGGTTCGACCCTCCCGTGGCCGAGGCGGCCCGCGCCACAGGAGGCACGCCCGCCATGGGGCTCAACAGCGCCGCCGCAACCGCCACGTAGGAGTGGGCAACCCCGGTGCAGGAAGACGGTGTAGGAGTTGGTGAAGGCGTCCGCGAGGGGTGCAGAGGCTTGGCGGCGGCGGTCGAGGACTGTACGGCAGAAATCGATGACGATGTGTTGTCTGTGACTGCTTGCACAATCAACAACGTGAGAGTAGGGTATCCACCCCAGAGAGCCCTCATGCGCCTCCTTAGAAAGGCCCAAGAAAAATCCTGGCCCAGTTCCCTCCCTGCATGCAACATGGGGCCGCTGTCCGAGGCCGGGTGATTTTGAAACTCCTGAGAATTCGCCTCCAAAACAGCCACTCGATCAACTTCAGATCTCTCCCATCCTCTCAAGGAAGGATTGAACTTGGCTGCGTCCATGAACTGCCCAAGTACTGGCGGCGGTGTGACCCTGCGCGGCGGCAGAGGACCTCGCCAGGACTCCATCCGCGGTGGTCGGGCCATTCGTAGACCGGACGGTGACGACGAGGGCATCCGGCTGGGAGGTAGCGACGCCACCGAGCTAGACGGCAACGCTGAACCAGCCCGCCCTGAGCCCTCTGCATCTGTAGTCCTCTCCTGCGCCCTGCAATTGCCGACACCCATATCTACGAGTTCCGGCGGCGCCCCCGGCGGCGACGGCGACCGCTTCTCCCAGAAGCGAGACGCCGGTGTAGGAAAATCCGCATCAGTCCAGAATTCTTGAACTATTTCTGCCTCAGTTTTCCTCCTCCGGCGAACCACCGGAGTCCAAGCCGCGCCTCCCGCATCTTCATCCAGCACTTCAAGTGCTAACTTTACACCCACTGCCGGCGCCTCCTCCTCATCGGAGGAACCGGAATCCGAATCCAGGCAGGAGAACCTCGACCCACTCGGTCCCTCTGACGCCGGCGATGTCGCCGGCCCGGAAGTGGAAGGCCGGGGCGCTAGAGTTAGCCGCCTGCCCCAGATCGTCATCTTCTCCAGTCTAGTGATGGTCCACCCACAAGAGGCATGCATGCGTGTGTGGCAGAAACAGGACAATGGGCGCCTGCCTCTCTTCCTCACCTACGCATGCATGAGGAGGAGGCGCCTGCCTCTCTTCCTCACCTATCTCTATCTCTCAAGTAGCAGCGCCCAGCATGCCCTCTACTCTCTCCCTAAAGTAGAAGCTCATCCCTTCAAGTGCCTCCCCACCTTCAGCCACGGCATCGCTGTCGTCGCCCCTATATCCACTCATAGACGGCGCCATCTCTCCCTCCCCTAGATTCTCAAATTGCTTGGATGTGAAATAAAATGGAGGGGGGGATGAACCTGTGCTGGTCGCTGACGCCAGGACAGCACCTCCTTCACGTCGCCTGTTAGACCACCGCCCCGGCACCATCGGCAATGGCCCGACGCCGTGCTGCCACGCCCGCGCCCCGGCGAGGCGGCCTCCATCCTCCCAAGAAAGCACGCCGACCGCCATGTCGTCCTCCGCCGCGACACCTTGCCCAAAGCGATCATGCCGGCCGCTTTATCGTCCTCCGCCGCAATGCCTTGCCCCATTCCCCATTCCTGGGCTCCGGCGGCATGAACGCCAACGCCCGCCGCGACGCCTCGCCCATTCCTGGGCTCACCTCATCGCGCCACCGCTCGCAGCCGAGCCACTCCAGCATGCCAAAGGCCCCGCCACCGCCGGATCCACGAGGGGGCTTTGCCCGGAGGACGCAGACGGGCGGTGACGACGAGAGGATGAGAAGGAAGGGGGCGGCGGTGTCCGATGCGTAGGCGAGATGGGCTGGAGTTGACGGGAGGGGCAACGCTGCCTAGGGTCCTTTTAAAAAATGAAACATTTTTTCCTCATAATAGCCACTTAAAATAGGACTGCGGGTCTAATACCCAAAAATATAGGGACTGTTTTGCAAAATCGCTGATGACGTACGACCAGAAGCAATCGGTGGTTTATTATGAGGGGGAGACTAAATAGGAACAAAAATCAAAGAACAAAAATAAAACTGGGTTGCCTCCCAACAAGCGCTATCGTTTAACATTGAGAATTTCGATGATCCTCACATGAAAGACAAGAATTGAAGCACAAAGAGAGCATCATGTAGCATGTGAAAAACACATCTAAGTCTAACATACTTCATATGCATAGGCATCTCATAGGAAAACGAATTATCATAGCAAGCAAAAACTAGCATATGCAAGGAAGAGGAAAGAAATAATAGCAATCTCAACATAACGAGAGGTAATTTAGCAACATGAAAATCTCTACAACCATATTTTCCTCTCTCATAATAATTACATGTGGGATCATATTCAAATTCAACAATATAACTATCACATAAAATTTTCTCTACGTGATCTACATGCATGCAAAGTTGACACTCTTCCAAAATAGTGGGAATAACATTAACTAAAGTCATGACCTCTCCAAGCCCACTTTTATCAAAAATTTCAAGAGATTGAACACTCTCCAAATATGTGGGATCTAAAGTTGGCACTCTTCCAAATCACTTTCAGTATTATTGCAAACATTATTATCATTCTCATATTCATCATGGGGCTTAAATAAATTTTCAAGATTGTAAGAAGAATCACCCCAATCATGATCATTGCAACAAGTAGTGGACATAGCAAAACTAGCATCCCCAAGCTTAGGGTTTTGCATATCATTAACACAATTGACATTAATAGAATTTATAATAATGTCATTGCAATCATGCTTTTCATTAAAGGAGCTATCGTGAATCACTTCATAAATTTCTTCTTTCAACACTTCATCACAATTTCCAGATTCACGAATTTCAAGCAAAACCTCATAAAGATAATCTAGTGCACTCAACTCACTAGCAAATGGTTCATCATAATTGGATCTTTTAAAAAGATTACCAAGTGGATGAGGATCCATAACAATAGATTTTTAGCAAGCGAAGATGCAAGCAAATAGAAGGCACATGGCAAACATAAGATCAAACTAGAAGAAGAGCGAAGAAAAGGCAAAGGCTTTCAAAAATAGTTTTAGAAATGGGGGGGAGGAAAACGAGAGGCGAATGGCAAATAATGTAATCCGAGGGAGAAGAGTTTATGATGGGTACTTGGTATGTCTTGACTTGGCATAGATCTCCCCGGCAACGGCGCCAGAAATCCTTCTTGCTGCCTCTTGAGCATGCGTTGGTTTTCCCTTGAAGAGGAAAGGGTGATGCAGCAAAGTAGCGGAAGTATTTCCCTCAGTTTTTGAGAACCAAGGTATCAATCCAGTAGGAGACAACACACAAGTCACCTAGTACCTACACAAATAATCAAGAACCTTGCAACCAACGCGATAAAGGGGTTGGTAATCCCTTCACGGTCACTCGCAAAAGTGAGATCTGATAAAGATAGTAACGTAAATATTTTTGGTATTTTTGTTGTATAGATTGGAAAGTAAAGATTGCAAAATAGTAAAAGAGATGCAATATAATATGAAAGAGACCCGGGGGCCATAGGTTTCACTAGTGGCTTCTCTCAAGATAGCATGTATTATGGTGGGTGAACAAATTACTGTCGAGCAATTGATAGAAAAGTGCATAGTTATGAAGATGTTTAAGGCAATGATCATGAATATAGGCATCACGTCCGTGTCAAGTAGACCGAAACGATTCTGCATCTACTACTATTACTCCACACATCGACCGCTATCCAACATGCATCTAGAGTATTAAGTTCATAAGAACAGAGTAACACATTAAGCAAGATGACATGATGTGGAGGGATAAACTCAAGCAATATGATATAAACCCCATCTTTTTATCCTCGATGGCAACAATACAATACGTGCCTTGCTGCCCCTACTGTCACTGGGAAAGGACACCACAAGATTGAACCCAAAGCTAAGCACTTCCCCCATTGTAAGAAAGATCAATCTAGTAGGCCAAACTAAACCGATAATTGGAAGAGGCTTGCAAAGATATCAAATCATGCATATAAGCATTCAGAGAAGAACAAAATAATATTCATAGATAATCAAGTTCATAAATCCACAATTCATCGGATCTCGGCAACCACACCGCAAAAGTGTATTACATCGAATAGATCTCCAAGAACATCGAGGAGAACTTTGTATTGAAGATCAAAGAGAGAGAAGAAGCCATCTAGTTAGTAACTATGGGCCCGAAGGTCTGTGGTAAACTACTCACGCTTCATCGGAGAGGCTATGGTGTTGATGTAGAAGCCCTCCGTGATCGATACCCCCTCCGGCAGATCGCCGGAAAAGGCCCCAAGATGGCATCTCACGGGTACAAAAGGTTGTGGCGGTGGAAAAGTGTTTTCGTGGCTCCTCCTAATGTTTCTAGGGTATAAGAGTATATATACGCTAAAGAAGTACGTCGGTGGAGGTACGAGGGGCCCACGAGGGTGGGGGCATCTACCCCCCTGGGCGCGCCCTCCTACCTTGTGGCGTTCCAGACTTAAACTCCAAGTCTTCTAGCTTGCTTTTGGTCCAAGAAAGATCCTCACGAAGGTTTCATTCCGTTTGGATTTCGTTTGGTATTCCTTTTCTGCGAAACTCTAAAATAGGCAAAAAAAACAGAAATTGGCACTGGGCCTCCGGTTAATAGGTTAGTCACAAAAATAATATAAAAGAGCATATTAAATCCCATTAAACATCCAAAACAGATAATATAATAGCATGGAACAATCAAAAATTATAGATACGTTGGAGACATATTAGGTACCCCCGTTCCTGGAACGCCAACAACTATACTTTCTTTTCGGCTCTTAGAATTTAGTTCTTAGTTTGAAGCAAACAATGGATGCTAAGTAGTATTTATGCGGTTTGCAGCTTTAAATATGCCATGGTACAGTCATAATAGGGTTTAATTGATCGTGCTTAGGGTTTAATTGATCATGTTGGTTCCGTGGTGGTTTCTTTAATAGAAATCGGAGGGGAAACCCTCTTTTGCTCAAAAAAATGTTTGGGTTTCCCCCTTTTATGATCACTATACGATCAGCATACGTGCTTCGTGTCATAATAGCACTGCTCCACCCATCAAGCTAAACAAGCTTAGTTGTTCAAATACGAATCTGATAATATTAAAACAGAGTCGTTTAATTGGTGAGCTAAATGTTCCTAATTTAGTTTCAAAAATGCATGTCCGCCGCTCGGGTGTGTATCTACAGGGTGCCCACGGTGGGCCACGGCCCACCCTAGGATTTTGGGTCGGCTCAGGCCCCAATTCCCCTCTGTTCTAATGCGCTTTCGATCTCTACTCGCCCCCAGCTGCCTGCCTCACCGGCGACTTGCCATCCCCGGGCGGCATGACTCTAGGAGGAGACGCTGTACTAACAGGAGGTCAGGAGCCGCTTGCCCAACAGCGTCACCGCTGCCCGGGCGCGCCGCCGTGCCTACCTTCCCAGTCCGTTCAGGGCTCAGGCGTGCAGCAGCCACTAAGCCAACCCAATTTATCCTAAGATACGTCCTCAACACTCAGCGGACACGCCTTATCACCCACTTTCTAATTGACTCATTACTCATTCGGCAGGACTGTCATTAGGGTTTGTTGTGTACTGAGTGCTACCTACACTTAATGGTTCAGATGTATTTCAGTAATCTTTAGTACCTGCAAAGTTCACAGGCTTTCAAAATTCCGGCACTAGGAACAGACACTGGTCATTTTGGATTGTTGGTCATAGTGACATTGACCCAGATTACTACTTCAGGCCAGGTTTGTTGACAATTTTACTTGTCTTTCTTACTCATTCGATATGATATCCAATTATTCACGTCGATTAGTTGCAAACAATAAGTGCTACACCAACTTCTTGATTCAGATTTTGGATGGTCTCTTACTGCAGCTACAATTATACATACTTGTCCTAGTAAGCTCACAAGTAATGATTGATTCACTACATCTATGCTTGCCTTGTCATATTTCTTGTCAATATTCTTTTGGGATGGACCACCCTGTTTCAAAATACTGGAACCGCAGACATGAGTGAATAGTATTTCTCTGTGTGATCTCTTCCATCATGTGTGGGCAACGAACACTGCATTATATAGAAAAAAAAGTGTCATTTCCACCTTTTACATAGACTACGATATTTTACATGGAATGCAATCTGCCTACTTGCTTTGTGTCGCACTACCAGGACTCCACCCTTGAAGCTAAACATTATGCCACTCATAATTCCTTAGTTTATTTGATCAAATACGAATTTGATATGATTCTAACGTTCCTACTTCAGTTTTGAAATGTGTATCTACCTATTATAGAGACATAAGAGGTTTGTATTTCTGTGTGTGGTTTGGTCAGCATGGTTGGGGGTGCACTTTGCATATGCAGGGGTTTATAGGGAGACACTCTTCGAGTTGAATCCGCAATGCATTCCATAGATAATCTGACTACTTTTTGTGTTTTCATGAATCTTAGATACTGAACAACATCATAATGATTATGATCTTGCGTGCATGAAAAGAATAAAGCAGAACAATGCCATGGCTGTCAAACTTGGCATTAAGGGACTAAAATCAAGTCTAGATGCAATGCAATGCAAACGCTCTACACCTACAGATTCATGCTCAGAATAAGATCCTAACAGTGACTCTGAGCTAGAGGGAGACCTAAGTCAATGTAGCTCCCTAGTGGGGGAGTTAAAGGCAGATGCCATATCTTATTCACCCATCAAGGTGCTTGCTCTAACTTTCCAAGGTTATAGTGGTCGCACATATATTGCAACTGATGCTTTGCATTGCTTCTACTGTGTTGCACTACCATTAGCTTAGTTTACACATTGTGTATGTGAATACGCCCTGCCTATCCATTTTCAGTACATATTCCATCTGTCATCATACCATATTTATCCATTCAAATGGTGTTCTTGTGTATCAGATGTTCAAAAGGAAGAGGGCGATTGCTGATCGTGGAGGAGCACGAGCAAAGTATTTGGAAAAGGTAGTGACACCTGATAAATCAAATAGCCCATTAGGTGTAGTTGCAATATCACCTGACCCACAAAACACGGCCCCAACTCTAGCAGATTCTAGCGCTACTACACTGGTCATCTCTGATGCCCCAACTCAGCAGACCTGTTGAGCACATCAATACCATTGTTACACCCACAATCCCCGCTGCTATACATACTGGACCAATTAATAGAGCTCGCGCACGCCAATTAAATTATCAGGTACTTTCGTTTCTTGGTAATGATTCTAATGTTCATGAGAATATGATGTTGCCCAAATTGGATACATTTGTTTTGCTTGCAAATGAAGGGCCTGGCATGGATAAGAGGGATGAACACTGGAGCAAGACCAAGCATGGAGATGATGGCATGCGCAAGGGGAACAAGAACGAAGTTACAAGTGATGATTTTAGGACTTTGATGAAATATACAAGATGCCACTTCATAAATTTCGTCCCGAGGCTATTCTAGGTGCCGCTTCACCTTATTATTGGGCCAGGCCCATGTAATTTCGAAATACTTAAGTATAGGCTGTTTTTAGAGTCCATATGTGTAGGGAAACAAGAGTTAGGGTTGGTTTTGGACCCCTCCTCCAAGGGCCACGAAATTATCCCCCTCTTCCTCCATATATACAGCCCTTAGGGCGTCGTTTAGACTTTGGGTTTTATTTAGATTAAAAGTTCGCCATAGATCCAACTTCGCGTACTTCGTTTGTGTTCAACGACCAAACAAAGGCATCACAGGACCCCACCTTCATTAATAAAGCTTTCCTCTTATATTCGCAATATCCAGATTGCAATCTCAGTTTCTTGCTTGTTCTTTGTTTGTTCGCAGGAAACAGACCCTCGTGGTCAGGTTGATCGTGCTCCGGCGTGGTCAATAACCCCTCGGAAGTTCGTTTAGCGATTGCTAAGGTGCGACATCTCGCACGTTCATAGTCGGATCGTCAAGGTCGACTCCCACAGAAAACGATAGCCACCATCTCATCGAAACATCAGGACACCTTTGCCCCTATCAAGTGGTATCAGATTTCCAGGTTGCTCGGTGAGATTTTACAGTTTTTCGTAGTTTAGGTCGAGTGTGCTCTTCATACCTATAGTCCACGAAAAAGCCAAAAACAATTAGGGTTAGTTCATCATATCCGAACCAATCTGAGCCTTTGCATAGTCTTTTTAGAGTTTTGCTTTGTTGAACTTGTGGTTGCATCATCGTGTCGAGTTGATGGTCTTAGCGTCTAGTCCCTTAGAGTTTCGAGTTCTGTTCACAGGTTGTCACGCCGCCGCCGCACCATCGTCATCATCATTGCCATATACCGCCACACCACCATATACATCACCGCTGCCATATAAAAACACCAATCCGAGTCCACATATAGCATCGCCATATACAACCACCAATCTGAGTCCACATATACTATCGCCATATACCACCACCAATCCGAGTCCAGATATACCATCACCATATACAACCACCAGTCCGAGTTCCACCAGATTCATCTCCGCCACCAGTCCTAGTCCGAGTCCAGTATTTGTTGCTTTGTCTTCGATTTCCAGATCACATCATACACTGAGTCATGACAGAGTAGGATTCCCGAACTTTTGTGTTACCCGCAGTAGAAAAATAGTTCCAGTTTCGAAAAAAACTAAGTCTGGAAAATTCTGGCTAGGTAGTTTTTAGACCATTTGTAGACTTTTTCGAAAAAAATGTTGTGGGGGAAAAAGAGGGAAAAAGTGAAAAAAAATAAAAAAAATCAGAGTGTGCTCCTCCCTTGTTTACGTGCAGCGTCGTGATTTCGTTAGTGTTCTAGGCTCGCATCTCTAGCACGGTGTAGCCTAGAACCAGCACGGTACCGTCGTTGAGTGTTTATTCAACTTTGCATCTCTGAATTGATTATTGCTGAAATTTTTGCTACCATATCATAAGCCTTCCCAGCTCTACATACATCTACGTCGTGCGTTTGACACCACCTGGTAATCGCTCTGTCCAAGATTTGAGAGTTTTGACAACAACGGTTGCCGATCACCACATGCTGCTGGGTAATAACTGGTAGGAATTTGAGATTCGCTTGACGGATTTGTGACACACCACCACCACTTCCTAGTAGTCTATAGGATCATATTCTTGTGTGTTTCTATTGCAGCTAACCATGGCAGGATCACAAGCAGATGAGACTGATTGGGAGAACATGACGAACAAACAGCTACATGATAAATTTCAGCAAATGATGAGTGGACAGGTGCAAGATGTGCTAAACAGATTTGAAGAGGCCATGGAGAAGATAGATGGTATTGAGAAGACGTTCGAAACAAAGCTCGATAACAAGTTTAATGAATTGCTTGCGCGTCTTCCACAACCACCATCGGCTGCACCTATCGCACCTCTACAACAACAACAACAATGTCGCCTTCCAAATCAAGTGGGACGAGCACTGTGCATTCCCCTTGAACCTGGTCAAACTTCTGGTGCCCCTGCACCTACTATTGATGCTTCTGTGGCTCCTGCTGCTGTCGCTGAGGAGGACAATTATGCGGGCGATTACGAGGATGAGGTTGATCAAAATCAGAACTATGTGCAACCACCAGCACCTGGTCATCCACATGCAAACAATCGCAATGGTAGGGCTGCATTACCAGCTCAGGTACGAGATCATGACCATCTTCCTAAACTGAAATTGAATATTCCACCATTTGAGGGTAGGTATGTTCCTGATATATATCTTACTTGGGAGTTAGAAACTGAACAACATTTTACATGTTTACAATATCCCGAGGAGAGACATGTTGCTACTGCTATTTGTGCTTTCAGTAGTTTTGCATGTGTATGGTGGTCTGAACATTGTATATTATATCCTATTCCAGCTACTTGGGCTGCTTTGAAAACTGCTATGCGTACTCATTGGGTTCCACCATATTATCAACGTGAATTACTTAAAAAATTGCAGCGCTTAAGACAAGGAAAAAATTGTGTAGAATAATATTATCAGGAATTATAAACTAGCATGATTAGATGTGGTATTGTTGAGGAGAATGAAGCTATGCTTGCCCGTTTTATGGGTGGATTAAATAGATAGATTCAGACCATTCTAGAGTATAAGTAGTATACTAATATCACTTGTTTATTCCATCTTGCTTGTAAAGCTGAACGTGAAGTGCAGGATCGACAGGCATTGGCGCGAACTAACTTTTCTGCAGGTCGACCTTCATCATGGACACCGCGTGCATCTTCTACGTCCACTGCACCAACACCTCCATCAGGTGCCACCTCCAGCCATGATATAAGAAAGCAGGCACAACCACGACTATCTACCAAGAGCACACCTGTCGGGCCTGCACCAAACTCTTCTTCTTCCATGGCATCAACAGGGCACACAAGTGATATTATTTGTCATCGTTGTAAGGGAAGAGGTCATTATGCAAGAGAATGCAAATCTGAGCATGTGATGATTGCTACTGAGGATGGTGGGTATGAGTTCGCTAGTGACTATGATAAGGAGACTTTGGCTCTTATTACACATGAAGAACATGATGGAGATGATTCTGAACATGAGACGCACTACATGGCTCCTGAAGATGCTGACATGTATGAATGTTTAGTGATGTCTACTACGCAACTTTATTCTTGTAGACACGTGTTGGGCTCCAAGCGCAGAGTTTTGTAGGACAGTAGCAATTTTCCCTCAAGTGGTTGACCTAAGGTTTATCAATCCATGAGAGGTGTAGGATGAAGATGGTCTCTCTCAAACGACCTTGCAACCAAATACAAGCAATCTCTTGTGTCCCCAACACATCCAATACAATGGCAAATTGTATAGGTGCGCTAGTTCAATGACGAGTGATAAAAGTGTAATATGGAGAGTAGATATTGGTTTTTGTAATCTAAAATTACAAAAACCGCAAGGTAACTAATAGTAAACGGGCACAAAAACGGTGTTGCAATGCTTAAAAACAAGGCCTAGGGTTCGTACTTTCGCTAGTGCAACCTCTCAACAGTGCTAAGATAGTTGGATCATATGATTATCCATGGAAGTACAGCAAAGAATCACTCCCAAGTTCCTATTAGCGGAGAACAGAAGACAGGAATTGTTTGTAGGGCACGAAACCACCTCAAAGCTATTCTTTCCGTTTGATCTATTCAAGAGTTCGTACTAAAATAACACAAAGCTATTGTTTCCGTTCGATCTATCCTAGAGTTCGTACTAGAATAACACCAAAGCAAATTCATATTCATAATACTCAATCCACACAAAGAACTACAAGGAGACCCCAAAGTTTCCATAGGAGAAAAGGTAAGAAAAACGTGCATCAACCCCTATGCATAGATTACCCCAATATCACCGCGGGAATCCGCGAGTTGAATGCCATAACATATGTCAAGTGAATCAATAAGATACCACAATTGTCACCTCAAGTATTCATACCGCAAGACATATATCATGTGTTCTCATCTCTGAATATTCAATCCGACATGACAAAATTTCAAAGGGTAAAGATTCAATTCATCACAACAAGAGTATAGAGGGGAGAAACATCATATGATCTGACTATATTAACAAAGCACATGATATAGATCACGAGAGAGAGAGAGAGAGATTAAACACATAGCTACTGGTACAAACCCTCGGCCCCGAGGGTGGACTACTCCCTCCTCATCATGGTGGCCGCCGGGATGATGAAGATGGCCACCGAAGATGATTCCCCCTCCGGCAGGGTGCCAAAATGGGTCTAGATTGGTTTTCGGTCACTACGGAGCCCTACCGCAGTGGAACTTCTGATCTAGGTTAACCCCGAGGGGTTTCGGAATATTTGGGAATTTATAGTGCAAAGAAGGGATACGGGAGGCCACCAAGGTGGGCACAACCCACCTGGGGTTGTGCCCCCCTCGGGTCACCCCCCCAGGTGCTGCTCTGGCCCATCGGGAGTCCTCTGGTCCATAAAAAATCCATAAAAAGTTTCGCAGTGTTTGGACTCCTTTTAATATTGATTTTCTGCGATGTAAAAAACAAGCAAAAACAGCAATTGGCACTGGGCACTGAGTCAATAGGTTAGTCCCAAAAAATGATATAAAGTTGCTATAGAATGATTGTAAAACATCCAAGAATTATAATATATTGGCATGAATACTTCATAAATTATAGATACGTTGGAGATGTATCATTTAGTTGCTCAACGTGTTTCGAGTGCGCAGGTCACACAAGCTAAGAAAAATCATAGGCATAATTTGTTCCATACGAAGGGAGTTCTGAAGGAATGTTCTGTTCGCGTCATCATAGATGGAGGGAGCTGCAACAACTTGGCTAGCATGGAGATGGTGGAGAAGCTATCTCTCACCACAAGAGCACATCCACATCCTTACTACATCCAATGGATCAACAACAGCAAGGTTAAGGTAACACGTACTGTTCATGTGCATTTTAGTATCTCTACATATGTTGATTGTGATGTGGTACCCATGCAAGCATGTTCGTTATTACTTGGTAGACCATGGCAATTTGATAAAAATTCTGTACACCATGGTAGAAACAATCAGTATGGTCTTGTTCATAAGGATGAACATATTACTTTGCTTCCAATATCTCCTGATTCCATTTTGAAAGATGATATTAAAAGAGCTAATAAAGCAAAACAGGAGAAAAATAAGAGTGAAAATCAGATTGTGGCAAAAGAATTTGAGCAACAAATGAAGCCTAATAATAAACAATCTAGTGTTGCTTCTGAAATTAAATTGAAAAGTGCATGTTTACTTGCCACCAAATCTGATATTGATGATCTAGATTTCAGCAAATATGTTTGCTATACTTTGTGTGCAAAGAGGCATTATTTTCATTCGAGATGTGCCTTCCTCTTTGCCTCCTGCTGTTACTAACATTTTACAATAGTTCGCTGAAGTCTTTCCACAAGACGCGCCACCAGGATTACCACCTATTCAAGGGATTGAGCATCAGATTGACTTAATTCCCGGTGCTTCGCTACCCAATTGTGCACCATATCATACCAATCTAGAGGAGATGAAGGAGATTATGTGTCAAGTCCAGGAGTTGCTCGACAATAGTTCTATACATGAATCCCTTAGTCCTTGTGTTGTTCCTATTATTCTAGTGCCGAAAAAGGATGGTACATCGCATATGTGTGTTGATTGTACAGGCATTAATAATATTACTATTCGTTATCGTCATCCTATTCCTGGGCTAGATGATATGCTTAATGAATTGAGTGGCTCTACAATATTCTCCAAAGTTGATTTGCATAGTGGATACCATCAAATTTGTATGAAATTGGGAGATGAATGGAAAACATCATTTAAAACTAAGTTTGGTTTATATGGGTGGTTAGTCATACCTTTTGGGTTAACTAATGCACCTAGTACTTTCATGAGATTAATGAACGAAGTTTTACGTGATTTCAGTGGACGATTTGTGGTAGTCTATTTTGATGATATACTGATTTATAGCAAATCTTTGGAGGAACATTTGGAACATTTACGTGTTGTTTTTATTGCTCTACGTGATGCACGTTTGTTTGGTAACCTTGGGAAGTGCACCTTTTGCACCGACCGAGTATCTTTTCTTGGCTATGTTGTTACTCCACAGGGAATTGAAGTTGATAAAGCGAAGATTGAAGCTATTGAGAGTTGGTCGCAGCCCATGACGGTCACACAAGTCAGGAGTTTCCCTGGCCTCACTGGTTTCTATAGGCGTTTTGTGAGAGATTTCAGCACCATTGCTGCACCTCTCAATGAGCTTACAAAGAAGGATGTGCCTTTTGTTTGGGGTACCACACAGGTAGAAGCCTTCATGGTATTGAAAGATAAGTTGACACATGCTCCTTTACTCCAACTTCCTGATTTTAGTAAGACTTTTGAGCTTGAATGCGATGCAAGTGGAATTGGATTAGGAGGTGTGTTATTACAAGATGGCAAACCAGTTGCATATTTTTCTGAAAAATTGAGTGGGCCTAGTCTGAATTATTCTACTTATGATAAAGAATTATATGCTCTTATTCGGACTTTAGAGACATGACAACATTATTTATGGCCCAAAGAATTTGTTATACATCCTAATCATGAATCCTTGAAACATATTAAAAGTCAAGCTAAACTAAATCGTAGACATGCTAAATGGGTTGAATTCATTGAGACTTTCCCTTATGTCATTAAACACAAGAAGGGTAAAGAAAATGTTATTGCTGATGCATTGTCTCGTCACTATACTATGCTTTCACAACTTGACTTCAAAATATTTGGTTTGGAGACCATCAAAGATCAATATGTGCATGATGCTGATTTTAAAGACGTAATGCAGAATTGTAATAAGGAAGAACATGGAACAAGTTCGTCGTTAATGATGGATTTGTGTTTCATGCTAACAAGCTGTGCATTCCAGCTAGCTCCGTTCGTCTTCTGTTGTTGCAAGAGGCGCATGGAGGAGGATTAATGGGACACTTTGGCGTGAAGAAGACGTAGGACGTACTTGGTACACATTTCTTTTGGCCAAAGATGAGACGGGATGTTGAGTGTTTTGTTGTTCGCTGACATACATGTCAAAAAGCTAAGTCATGACTCAATCCTCATGGTTTATATATGCATTTGCCCGTACCTAGTGTTCCTTGGGAGGATATATCTATGGACTTTGTTTTAGGTTTACCTCGAACAAACAAGGGGAGGGATAGCATATTTGTTGTTGTGGCTAGATTCTTGAAAATGGCACACTTTCTACCATGTCATAAAAGCGATGATGCTATTAATGTTGCTGATTTGTTCTTTCGTGAAATTATTCGCTTGCATGGTGTGCCAAATACTATTGTTTAATATCGTGATACTAAATTTCTTAGCCACTTTTGGAGATGTTTATGGGCTAAGTTGGGGACTAAACTGCTTCTTAGTACTACTTGTCACTCCCAAACTGATGGTCAAACTGAAGTAACCAATAGAACATTGTCTACTATGCTTAGAGTTGTTTTGAAGAATAATAAGAAAATGTGGGAAGAATGCTTTCCTCATATTGAATTTGCTTATAATCATTCGTTGCATTCTACTACTAAGATGTGCCCTTTTGAAATTGTGTATGGTTTCCTACCTCGTGCACCCATTGATTTATTGCCTCTTCCATATTCGAAAAAGGTTAATTTTGATGCTAAACAACGTGTTGAATTGATCTTAAAAATGCATGAGTTAACTAAGGAAAACATTGAGCATGTGAATGCTAAATATAAACTTGTTGAAGATAAGGGTAGAAAACATGTTGTGTTTGCACCTGGAGATCTTGTTTGGTTACATTTGCATAAGGATAGGTTTCCTGATTTGCGTAAATCAAAGCTAATGCCACGTGCTGATGGTCCTTTTAAGGTGTTAGAGAAAATAAATGATAATGCATGGGGTTATTCCCACTTTTAACATTGCATATTTGAAGCCTTATTTGGGTGAGGAAGATGAGCTTCCGTCGAGGACGAGTTCATTTCAAGAAGGGGAGGATGATGAGGACATCAATACCATTGTTACACCCACAACCCCTGCTGCTATACATACTGGACCAATTACTAGAGCTCGCGCATGCCAATTAAATTACCAGGTACTTCTGTTTCTTTGTAATGATTTTAATGTTCATGAGAATATGATGCTGCCTAAATTGGATACATGTTTTGCTTACATATGAAGGGCTGATGTTTACTACACAACCTTCTTCTTCTAGACGTTGTTGGGCCTCCAAGTGCAGATGTCTCTAGGACAGTAGCAAATTTCCCTCAAGTGGATGACCTAAGGTTTATCAATCTGTGGGAGGCATAGGATGAGGATGGTCTCTCTTAAGAAACCCTGCAACCAAATACAAAAGAGTCTCTTGTGTCCCCAACACACCCAATACAATGGTAAATTGTATAGGTGCACTAGTTCGGCAAAGAGATGGTGATACAAGTGCAATATGGATGGTAGATATAGGTTTTTGTAATCTGAAAATATAAAAACAGCAAGCTAACTAATGATAAAAGTGAGCGAAAGCGGTATTGCAATGCGTTGAAACAAGGCCTAGGGTTCATACTTTCACTAGTGCAAGTTCTCTCAACAATAATAACATAATTGGATCATATAACAATCCCTCAACATGCAACAAAGATTCACTCCAAAGTCACTAATAGCGGAGAACAAACAAAGAGATTATTTTAGGGTACGAAACCACCTCAAAGTTATTCTTTCTGATCGATCTATTCAAGAGTCCGTACAAGAATAACACCTTAAGACACAAATCAACCAAAACCCTAATGTCACCTAGATACTCCAATGTCACCTCAAGTATCCATGGGTATGATTATAAGATATGCATCACACAATCTCAGATTCATCTATTCAACCAACACAAAGAACTTCAAAGAGTGCCCCAAAGTTTCTACCGGAGAGTCAAGACGAAAATGTGTGCCAACCCCTATGCATAAGTTCACGAGGTCACGGAACTCGCAAGTTGATCACCAAAACATATATCAAGTGGATCACGTGATATCCCATTGTCACCACAGATAAGCACATGCAAGCCATACATCAAGTGTTCTCAAATCCTTAAAGACTAAATCCGATAAGATAACTTCAAAGGGAAAACTCAATTCATCACAAGACAGTAGAGGGGGAGAAACATCATAAGATCCAACTATAATAGCAAAGCTCGCCATACATCAAGATCGTGCCAAATCGAGAACACGAGAGAGAGAGAGAGAGAGAGAGAGAGAGAGAGAGATCAAACACATAGCTACTAGTACATACCCTCAGCCCCGAGGAAGAACTACTCCCTCCTCGTCATGGAGAGCGCCGGGATGATGAAGATGGCCACCGGAGAGGGATTCCCCCCCCCCTCCGGCAGGGTGCCGGAACGGGTCTAGATTGGTTTTCGGTGGCTACAAAGGCTTGCGGCGGCGGAACTCCCGATCTAGGTTTTTCTGGAAGTTTTGGTTTATATAAGCGGTGTTGGAGTCGGGAACAAGTTAGGGGGTCTTCGAGGCGGCCACGAGGTAGGGGGCACGCCCCCCACCCTCGTGCTGGCCTCGGGACTCTTCTGGCCCATCTCCGGTACTCCGTGGGCTTCTTCCGGTCCAAAAATGATCTCTGTGAAATTTCAGGTTAGTTGGACTCTGTTTGATTTTCCTTTTCTGCGATACTCAAAAACAAGGAAAAAAACAGAAACTAGCACTGGGCTCTAGGTTAATAGGTTAGTCCCAAAAATCATATAAATGCATCTAAAACATCCAAGGTTGATAATATAATAGCATGGAACAATCAAAAATTATAGATACATTGGAGACGTAGCAAGCATCCCTAAGCTTAATTCATGCTCGTCCTCGAGTAGGTAAATGATAAAAATAGAATTTTTGATGTGGGATGCTACCTAACATATTTATCCATGTAATCCTCTTTATTGTAGCAAGAATATTCAGATCCATAAGATTCAAGACAAAAGTTCAATATTGACATAAAATAATAATACTTCAAGCATACTAACGAAGCAATTATGTCTTCTCAAAATAACATGGCCAAAGAAAGCTTATCCCTACAAAATCATATAGTTTGGCTATGCTTCATTTTCATCACACAAAAATGCTCTCATCATGCACAACCCCGATGACAAGCCAAGCAATTGTTTCATACTTTAGTAATCTCAAATTTTTTAAAATTTCACGCAATACATGAGCATGAGCCATGGACATAGCACTATGGGTGGAATAGAATATAATGATGGTGGTTGTGTGGATAAGACAAAAAAGGAGAAAGTCTCACATTGACGTGGCTAATCAACGGACTATGGAGATGCCCATCAATTGATGTCAATGCGAGGAGTAGGGATTGCCATGCAACGTATGCACTAGAGCTATAAATGTATGAAAGCTCGTCTAAAAGAAACTAAGTGGGTGTGCATCCAACTTGCTTGCTCACGAAGACCTAGGGCATTTGAGGAAGCCCATTGTTGGAATATACAAGCCAAGTTATATAATGAAAAATTCCCACTTAGCATATGAAAGTGACAACATAAGAGACTCTCTATCATGAAGATCATGGTGCTACTTTGAAGCACAAGTGTGGGAAAAAAAGGATAGTAGCATTGTCCCTTCTTATTATTTTTTTATTTGGCCTTTCTTTTTTCTTTTTCTTTTTATTTGGCCTTTCCTTTTTTATTTGGCCTTTCCATTTTTTTCCTTTTTTCGAGACAATGCTCTATTAATGATGATCATCACACTTCTATTTATTTACAACTCAATACTAGAAGAAAATATGACTCTATATGCATGCCTCCGGCGGTGTACCGGGATGGGAAATGAATCAAGAGTGACATGTATGTTAAATTATGCATGGTGGCCTTACCACAAATATGATGTCAAATACATGATCATGCAAGGAAATATGACAATGATGATGTGTGTCGTGATGAACGGAGCGGTGGAAAGTTGCATGGCAACATATCTCGGAATGGCTATGGAAATGCCATAATAGGTAGGTATGGTGGATGTTTTGAGGAAGATATAAGGAGGTTTATGTGTGACAGAGTGTATCATATCACGGGGTTTGGATGCACCAGCGAAGTTTCCACTAACTCTCGAGGTGAGAAAGGACAATGCACGGTACCGAAGAGGCTAGCAATGATGCAAGGGTGAGAGTGCGTATAATCCATGGACTCAACATTAGTCATAAAGAACTCACATACTTATTGCAAAAATCTACAAGTCATCAAAACCAAGCACTATGTGCATGCTCCTAGGGGGATAGATTGCTAGGAAAAGACCATCGCTCGTCCCGGACCGCCACTCATAAGGAAGGCAATCAAAGAAACACCTCATGCTTCAAATTTGTCACACAACGGCTACCATAAGTGCATGCTACGGGACTTGCAAACCTCAACACAAGTATTTCTCAAATTCACAATTACTCAACTAGCACGACTCTAATATCACCATCTTCATATCTCAAAACAATTATCAAGTATGAAACTTCTCTTAGTATTCAATGCACTTCATATGAAAGTTTTTATTATATCCCTCTTGGATGCCCATCATATTAGGACTAAATTCATAACCAAAGCAAACTACCATGCTGTTCTAAAGACTCTCAAAATAATATAAGTGAAGCATGAGAGTTCATCTATTTCTTCAAAATAAAACCACCGTTGTGCTCTAGAAAGATATAAGTGAAGCACTAGAGCAAATGACAAACTACTCCAAAAGATATAAGTGAAGATCAATGAGTAGTCGAATAATTATGCAACTATGTGAAGACTCTCTAAAATTTAAGAATTTCAGATATTAGTATTTTATTCAAGCAGCAAGCAAAATAAAATAAAATGACGCTCCAAGAAAAACACATATCATGTGGTGAATAAAAATGTAGCTCCAAGTAAAGTTATCGACGAATGAAGACGAAAGAGGGGATGCCATCCGGGGCATCCCCAAGCTTAGGCTCATGGTTGTCCTTGAATATTACCTTGGGGTGCCTTGGGCATCCCTAAGCTTAGGCTCTTTCCACTCCTTATTCCATACTCCATCGAATCTTTACCCAAAACATGAAAATTTCACAGCACAAAACTTAATAGAAAACTTGTAAGCTCCGTTAGTATAAGAAAATAAATCACCACTTAGGTACTGTTGTGAACTCATTATAAATTCATATTGGTGTAATATCTACTGTATTCCAACTTATCTATGGTTCATACCCTCCGATACTACTCATAGATTCATCAAAATAAGCAAACAACACATAGAAAACAGAATCTGTCAAAAACAGAACAATCTGTAGTAATCTGTATCAAACATATACTTATGGACTCAAACAATTCTGAAATAAATTGGTGGACGTGAGGAATCTGTCTATTAGTCGTCTTCAAGAATAATCAACCTAATCGCACTCTCCAGCAAAAAATGGCAGCTAATCTCGTGAGCGCAAAAGTTTCTCTTTTTTTATAGCAAGATCGCAAAGACTTCACCCAAGTCTTCCCAAAGGCTCTACTTGGCACAAACACTAATTAAAACATAAAACCACATCTAAACAGAGACTAGATGAATTATTTATTACGAAACAGGAACAAAAAGCAAGGAACAAAAATAAAATTGGGTTGCCTCCCAACAAGCGCTACCGTTTAACGCCCCTAGCTAGGCATGATGATTTCAATGATGCTCACATAAAAGATAAGAATTGAAAAATAAAGAGAGCATCATGAAGAATATGACTAGCACATTTAAGTCTAACCCTCTTCCTATGCATAGGGATTTTGTGATTAAACAACTTATGGGAACAATAATCAACTAGCATAGGAAGGCAAAACAAGCATAACTTTAAAACTTTGAGCACATAGAGAGGAAACTTGGTATTATTGCAATTCCTACAAGCACATATTCCTCCCTCATAATAATTTTCAGTAGCATCATGAATGAATTCAACAATATAACTATCACATAAAGAATTCTTTTCATTATCCCCAAGCATATAAATTTTATTATTCTCCACATAAGCAAATTTCTCCTCGTGAATAATAGTGGGAGCAAACTCAACAAAACAACTATCATGTGAGGCATAATCCAATTGAAAACTAAAATCATGATGAAAAGTTTCATGGTTATCATTGTTCTTTATAGCGTACATGTCATCACAATAATCATCATAGATAGCAACTTTGTTCTCATAATCTATTGGAACCTCTTCGGAAATAGTGGATTCATCAGTAAATAAAGTCATGACCTCTCCAAATCCACTTTCATAATTATCACAGTAAGATTCAACACCCTCCAACATAGTGGGATCATTACTTCCTAAAGTTGACACTCTTCCAAACCCACATTCATCAATATAATCATCATAAATAGGAGGCATGCTATCATCGTAATAAATTTTCTCATCAAAACTTGGGAGACAAAAAATATCATCTTCATCAAACATAGCTTCCCCAAGCTTGTGGCTTTGCATATCGTTAGCATCATGGGTATTCAAAGAATTCATAATAACAACATTGCAAGCATGCTCATCATACAAAGATTTAGTGCCAAACATTTTATGGATTTTTTTCTTCTAGCACTTGAGCACAATTATCGGAATCCTTATTCTCATGAAAGACATTAAAAAGATGATGCATATGAGGCAACCTTAATTCCATTTTTTGTAGTTTTCTTTTATAGACTAAACTAGTGATAAAACAAGAAACTAAAAGATTCGATTGCAAGATCTAAAGATATACTTTCAAGATCTAACCTCCCCGGCAACTGCGCCAGAAAAGAGCTTGATGTCTACTACATAACATTCTTCTTGTAGACACTATTGGGACTCCAAGTGCAGAGGTTTGTAGGACAATAGCAAATTTCCCTCAAGTGGATGACCTAAGGTTTATCAATCCGTGGGAGGCGTAGGATGAAGATGGTCTCTCTCAAGCAACCATGCAACCAAATAACAAAGAGTCTCTTGTGTCCCCAACACACCCAATACAATGGTAAATTGTATAGGTGCACTAGTTAGGCGAGGAGATGGTGATACAAGTGCAATATGGATGGTAGATATAGGTTTTTGTAATCTGAAAATATAAAAACAGCAAGGTAACTAATGATAAAAGTGAGCGAAAACGGTATTGCAATGCATTGAAACAAGGCCTAGGGTTCATACTTTCACTAGTGCAAGTTCTCTCAACAATAATAACATAATTGGATCATATAACAATCCCTCAACATGCAACAAAGAGTCACTCCAAAGTCACTACTAGCAGAGAACAAACGAAGATATTATTTTAGGGTATGAAACCACCTCAAAGTTATTCTTTCTGATTGATCTATTCAAGAGTTCGTACTAGAATAACACCTTAAGACACAAATCAACCAAAACCCTAATGTCACCTAGATACTCCAATATCACCTCAAGTATCTGTGGGTATGATTATACGATATGCATCACACAATCTCATATTCATCTATTCAACCAACACAAAGAACTTCAAAGAGTGCCCCAAAGTTTCTACCGGAGAGTCAAGACGAAAACGTGTGCCAACCGCTATGCATAAGTTCACGAGGTCACAGAACTCGCAAGTTGATCACTAAAACATACATCAAGTGGATCACGTGATATCCCATTGTCACCACAGATAAGCACATGCAAGTCATACATCAAGTGTTCTCAAATCCTTAAAGACTCAATCTGATAAGATAACTTCAAAGGGAAAACTCAATTCATCACAAGAGAGTGGAGGGGGAGAAACATCATAAGATCCAACTATAATAGCAAAGCTCGCGATACATCAAGATCGTGCCAAATCGAGAACACGAGAGAGAGAGAGAGAGAGAGAGATCAAACACATATCTACTGGTACATACCCTCAGCCCCGAGGAAGAACTACTCCCTCCTCGTCATGGAGAGCGCTGGGATGATGAAGATGACCACTGGAGAGGGATTCCCCCCTTCGGCAGGGTGCCGGAATGGGTCTAGATTGGTTTTCGGTGGCTAGAGAGGCTTGCGGCGGCAGAACTCCCGATCTAGGTTTCTTTCTGGAAGTTTTGGGTTATATAAGCGGTGTTGGAGTCAGGAACAAGTCAGGGGGTCTCCTAGGTGGCCACGAGGTAGGGGGGCGCGCCCAGGGGGGTAGGGCGCGCCCCCCACCCTTGTGGTGGCCTTGGGACTCTTCTAGCCCATCTCCGGTACTCCGTGGGCTTCTTCTGGTCCAAAAATGATCTCCGTGAAATTTCAGGTCAATTGGACTCCGTTTGATTTTCCTTTTCTGTGATACTCAAAAACAAGGAAAAAACAGAAACTGACACTGGGCTCTAGGTTAATAGGTTAGTCCCAAACATCATATAAAATAGCATATAAATGCATATAAAACATCCAAGGTTGATAATATAATAGCATGGAACAATAAAAAATTATAGATACGTTGGAGACGTATCAAGGGCCTGGCATGGATAAGAGGGAAGAATACTGGAGCAAGACCAAGCATGGAGATGATGGCATGTGCAAGGGCAACAAGAACGGAGTTACAAGTGATGATTTCAGGACTTTGAAGCCACCATAAGGAGTTCATGAAGCGTTGGACGAAATATACAAGATGCCACTTCATAAATTTCGTCCCGAGGCTATTCTAGGTGATGTGTCACCTTATTATTGGGCCAGGCCCATGTAATTTTGAAATACTTAAGTATAGGCTGTTTTAGAGTCCGTATGTGTGGGGAAACAAGAGTTAGGGTTGGTTTCGGACCCCTCCTCCAAGGGCCACGAAATCCCCCCCCCCTCTTCCTCCATATATATAGCCCTTAGGGCGTCGTTTAGACTTTGGGCTTTGTTTAGATTAAAAGGTCACCATAGCTGCAACTTCGCGTACTTCGTTTGTGTTCAACGACCAGACAAAGGCGTCACAGAACCCCACCTTCATTAATAAAGCTTTCCTCTTATATTCGCAATATCCAGATTGCAATCTTAGTTTCTTGCTTGTTCTTCGTTTGCTCGCAAGAAATAGACCCTCGTGGTCAGGTTAATCGTGCTCCGGCGTGGTCAATAACCCCTCGGAAGTTGGTTTAGTGATTGCTAAGGTGCGACGTCTCGCACGTTCATCGTCGGATCATCAAGGTCGACTCCCACAGAAAATGATAGCCACTATCTCATCGAAACATCGGGGCACCTTTGCTCCTATCAAGACTCCAACTGCAGCAAGTAGTATGATGATGCCAGTTGACATAGCACCAGCTCTACGATGCAAAACCCCCCATTCCAGCAAAGAGTACACCAAATCCAGCTGCCAAATCCTTTTTCGAACGAGAGAGAGCCCCAATTGCGGCAGATAGTAACCATGTCAGGAACTTTGTGCGCATAATTCCTTCATGGAAATATTATACCGCAGACACAGAACAATTTCCAGTCTTCCTCCGCAACTTACGCGTAAGTAATGTACTAATTTTTCATGGTAATTACTGCATATGTTTCTGTTGACAAAAGACACAAGATTTCATTCTTTTAAATAGGCGAGGACCAAACTGGATTGTCAAGACGAGCAAGGGTTGGTTGCACTTTTCAAGCACTCGTTGATGAAGTATCGTTCCTACCTGAGGCAAGCGCACTTCGATGGCAAGCCTCTAAATGAAATTTCTGTAAAGTCTCTGGTGCTACATTTATCAGACAGTGACTGGAATAATCTTGTTACACATTGGTCTCGTCTGCAGCGTAAGGTACTATGATATCACATCACAGTTTGAACTACATTTCTGCATGTGCCTTAACGTCTCATTTGTACAAAAATTGTTTGCAGAAGAACATTCATTCTCAAGGGACCATAGAATCTCGCAACTATACTGCACACTGCATTGCTCTTGTGAGTACCTCTTGCCCTGGATGACCATACTTACTTTCATAGCTGGTTGATTATGTAGCATCACTGCACATGTTAGCCTCGTTATCATCCATTTGGTGGACATTATAAGATCTATATGGACTCTTACATAAATTTAGAATCAACCCAATGCTTTTGAAGAGGTTTAGCTCTGCAGTCCTCTTGTAAGGACTGAACATCGTCTATCACTATACTTACATTGACAACTACTCCCTCCGTCCCATAATATAAGAATGTTTTGTACAGTACACCAGTGTTCAAAACACTCTTATATTATGGGAAGAGGGATTGGTTCATTGTGTAGCATTCTGCATCTTATCGCCCTCGCCCACCATTTACTAAAAAATACCAGATCTATATTTGTTCTTACCAAAAAATTGAATACACAGACAATGCCGGTGCAGAAGTGTAGCCATTGCTCTTGTTAGTACATTTTGTCCTGTAACGCTTGTACCTTCAGGGATTGGTAGTTGATAATATAGCATCGATCTGCATCTTATCTTCATTATCCTCTATCCCTTCCAGTATTATCATATCTGTAATTACTCTCTACAAAATGTAGAGTGCAGGCAATGCTTATGAAGAAGATTTTGTGTTGAAATTCTTGAGTTATCCTTCCCTTGACATGGAGAAGGGCATTATAAAGCCGGTGTTAACTGTTAATGTAAGTCAATCCTTCTAAAGCCTTTATCCTCAACTGCTATTTAATTTTCTCATACTCCCTATTGTTAACTGCTGTTTAGTTTGTTGTTTCTATCAAAATGCATGTTCGCAACAACCGTAAGTTCCAAGTTTTACTTGTAAAACCAAATTCCTTATTCATACCATGCACATTACTCAATACTCCCTATATGTATGCTTGTTTTTGTGGATCTATAATGCAGTGTGTGGTGAAGCAGCCCACGTTTGCACCTTGTCATCTCCTGTTTTATCTTACTGATGTGGCTGATGATATGAACAACATGCCATGCACATTAACCAAAATAGATACAATGATTGTCTTTGCCCTTCATCTATGCTTGTTATGTTGACATGGTAATCTAGTAGTGTGGTGAAGCTCCCAGCATTATGAACAATGTCAAATTATGCTATTGATATTTTGAACTTACTCTTTATTTTCTAGTTTGAAATCGGATGGAATTTACAGCACAGTTATCATCTTTGTTTATAGACGTGCAAAATCTATCGTCTCTCTGCTTGTTTCAGGGTGATATGCCTGATGGCACGCACAAGTCTGCTGAAGGTTGTGAGACAAACCCAACATATATTGCAGCAAAGAAGGCAAAACATCTTGAAGATAGTGAGACAACCCCAAAGTCTTGTCTTGACGCGGTGTTCAAGTTACTTGACACTAGCAGTCAAACAAGCTCACAGAGTTTGCTGTCTGAATTAGTTCGACTTCTTCAGTCCCAAGTTCTAGGAGAAAGGCATTCTGCAACTCAACTTCGACTTGAAATCCTATCTCTAAGAAAGATTGTGGAGAACACCAATGAGAACCTCATTGCTAAACAGCTACACCTGGAAGCTACGACCGACATGTTAGGTCGGTCGCACAGCCTTGCTCAGTGGCTTGCGCAGGAGTTCTCGTGCAAGGCTAACCTTTCTTGAACTGTCTTGGAAGTGGTCTTGGTTCAGTATTATTTTGTTACGCTACAATGGTGCCCAATTTTTGTAATATGCTTCTTCGTTGCCCTTTATGATCACTGGTGGCGAACTTCGATGCCCAGTGGATGTACTATACCATAAATCCTTTATTGTATAGTGTAGGTTTATTCTAAGTTACTATGCCGTAATTTATTTATTGTATAGAGTAGGTTTGTTCTTAATTCATACTAGTTACTGCCATCATTCGCTATCTAAAAACAAATGGAGAAAATCTGATGTAGTCGACCAGGCCGAAAATAACGAGCCTGCTTTTTAGCGGGCCACAATTGGGCTGGCCTGCAACTTTCTTGGGCCTGAAAGGCCATTGGGGCCTTCACACTTTGTGTCAGGCCCACAACTTACACGGGCCTATATTCGGCCCAAAGTTTAGTTGGGACTTTTGTGGACCCAGCACTTAGTTGGGCCCATGTAGCTTTGGGCTATTAACATGCTGAATATTCTGCTGGCCTGTTACGGCCCAGAAGAAACCATGGGCCTTTAGCAGGCCGAAATGCACGTTGGGCCTCAATTTTCACTAGTCGTCGACGGGCCTTCAGCAGGCTGAAATGTGGACCGAGCATTTTTTGGCCCAGTTATATGATGGGCCATTACCAGGCCAAAACATATCTCGGGCCTTAGTTGGCCCACAGATATCATGGGCCTTTAAGAGGACGAAAGCTTAGTAGAGGCATCAACGGGCCGAATTATACGACAGGCCTTTAACAGGCCCAAAGTCACATTGGGCTGAAATGTTGACATCTTTATCACGGGGCGTTAGAGGGCCGGATGTCGCGTCGGACCATATATGGCCCATGGACAGCACGGGCCATTCCCAGGCCGAAAGACACACCAGGCTGAAATGGGCCCATTTCTACAATGGGCCTCTAACAGGCCAAAATGTCACTAGGACGTAATTGGGCCCAAATATTCGGTGAACAATTAATGAGCTAGATCTGGCTTCGGGCCGTAAATGGGCCATGTTTAAACAGGTCGTTATTGGGATGGCCCACTAGTACCTGAGTAAATACTATGGGCCTTTGATTGGGCCGGCCTCTTTATCCTATATGGGCCTCTGTTGGGCCCTGCTATGTGTCGACGTATCATCGGTATGTCTCCTCCATTGGACGGACGACATCTGGCCCACCGTGGAGCAGACATGTGTTTCCTCCAGCCAATGATGATTTTACACGTGGAAAATCCCCATTGGTCCGGGATGTTAACGGGTTATCGGATCCAAACCAGAACCCGATAGCTTAACGGCGACCCATTATG
Organism: Triticum aestivum; assembly: GCF_018294505.1. Taxonomy (NCBI): domain Eukaryota; kingdom Viridiplantae; phylum Streptophyta; class Magnoliopsida; order Poales; family Poaceae; genus Triticum; species Triticum aestivum. The sequence goes on along the minus strand of NC_057800.1, from coordinate 271,871,885 downwards.
GTGGATGCCACGTGTCGGTTACCCTTGACGAAAGCACTTCCATGACGCGCCATTTATCGTCATGGAAGTGGACACTTCCGTGATGATAATTTTGGTATTATCATGGAACACTTCTACGACAGCATAGGTATGACTATCTTGATTCTGCCATAAAATCGTCATGGATGTACATGCATGACGGAAAACGTGACCAACTGTGACAAACATGTATCAGCACGGAAGTGTATTTTTTTGTAGTGTAAGCAACCAGGAGGAGAAGCTTCTGAAGCACGGAACCCAATCTTTTCAGCAAGTTGCCCCGAGAAAAGCTTCGAGCACAAGATATTCAGTCTTCCTCAGCATGATACTATTGACGGCTTCCAAAACAAGCTATCCAGTCTTCCTCAGTATGACACTACAAATAGTTGGCCATGTTGGTACATGATATAACCCCGTGATTGGCAGCATTGTTGGGGAACGTTGCAGAAAACAAAAAATTTCCTACGGTTTCACCAAGATCCATCTATGAGTTCATCTAGCAACGAGTGATCGGATTGCATCTACATACCTTTGTAGATCACGCGCGGAAGCGTTCAAAGAACAGGGATGAGGAAGTCGTACTCGACATGATCCAAATCACCGGAGATCCTAGCGCCGAACGGACGGCACCTCCACGTTCAACACACGTACAGTCAGCGTGACGTCTCCTCCTTCTTGATCCAGCAAGGGGGAGGAGAGGTTTATGAAGATCCAGCAGCATGACGGCGTGGTGGTGGATGCAGGGGTCACCGCAGCAGGGCTTCGCCGTTCTACTACGAGAGGGAGAGGGAGGCGCCAAGACTCAAGGGTGCAGCTGCCCCCTCCCTCCTCCCCTTTATATAGGCCCCCTAGGGGGTGCACCGGCCCTAGGAGATGGGATCTCCTAGGGGGGCGGCCAAGGGGTGGAGTGCCCCCCAAGCCAGGTGGGGCGCCCCCCCACCCTAGGGTTCCCAACCCTAGGCGCATGGGGTGGGCCAAGGGGGGCGCACCAGCCCACTATGGGTTGGTTCCCCTCCCCACTTTGGCCCATGGGGCCCTCCAGGATGGGTGGCCCCACCCGGTGGACCCCCGGGACCCTTCCGGTGGTCCCGGTACAATACCGGTGACCCCCAAAACTCTCTCGATGGCTGAAACTGCACTTCCTATATATAATTCTTCACCTCCTGACCATTCCGGAACTCCTCGTGACGTCCAGGATCTCATCCGAGACTCCGAACAACTTTCGGGTTACTGCATATTCATATCTCTACAACACTAGCGTCACCAAACCTTAAGTGTGTAGACCCTACGAGTTCGGGAGACATGTAGACATGACCGAGATGGCTCTCCGGTCAATAACCAATAGCGGGATCTGGATACCCATGTTGGCTCCCACATCGGATGAACCATGATGTCGAGGATTCAAGCAACCCCGTATACAATTCCCTTTGTCAATCGGTATGTTACTTGCCCGAGATTCGATCGTCGGTATCCCAATACCTCGTTCAATCTCGTTACTGGCAAGTCACTTTACTCGTACCGTAATGCATGATCCCGTGACCAGACACTTGGTCACTTTGAGCTCATTGTGATGATGCATTACCGAGTGGGCCCAGAGATACCTCTCCGTCATACGGAGTGACAAATCCCAGTCTTGATCCGTGTCAACCCAACAGACACTTTCGGAGATACCCGTAGTATACCTTTATAGTCACCCAGTTACATTGTGACGTTTGGTACACCCAAAGCACTCCTACGGTATCCGGGAGTTACACGATCTCATGGTCTAAGGAAAAGATACTTGACATTGGAAAAAATCTAGCAAACGAACTATACGATCTTGTGCTATGTTTAGGATCGGGTCTTGTCCATCACATCATTCTCCTAATGATGTGATCTCGTTATCAATGACATCCAATGTCCATAGTCAGGAAACAATGACTATCTGTTGATCAACGAGCTAGTCAACTAGAGGCTTACTAGGGACATGTTGGTGTCTATGTATTCACACATGTATTACGATTTCCGGATAACACAATTATAGCATGAATAAAAGACTATTATCATGAACAAGGAAATATAATAATAATCCTTTTATTATTGCCTCTAGGGCATATTTCCAACAGTCTCCCACTTGAACTAGAGTCAATAATCTAGTTACATTGTGATGAATCGAACGCCCATGGAATTCTGGTGTTGATCATGTTTTGCTTTAGGGAGAGGTTTAGTCAACGGATCTGCTACATTCAGGTCCGTATGTACTTTACAAATTTCTATGTCTCCATTTTGAACACTTTCACGAATGGAGTTGAAGTGACGCTTGATATGCCTGGTCTTCCTGTGAAACCTGGGCTCCTTGGCAAGGGCAATAGCTCCAGTGTTGTCACAGAAGAGAGTCATCGGGCCCGACGCATTGGGTATGACTCCTAGGTCGGTAATGAACTCCTTCACCCAGACTGCTTCGTGTGCTGCCTCCGAGGCTGCCATGTACTCCGCTTCACATGTAGATCCCGCCACAACGCTTTGCTTGCAACTGCACCAGCTTACTGCCCCACCATTCAAAATATACACGTATCCGGTTTGTGACTTAGAGTCATCCAGATCTGTGTCGAAGCTAGCGTCAACGTAACCCTTTACGACGAGCTCTTCGTCACCTCCATAAACGAGAAACATTTCCTTAGTCCTTTTCAGGTACTTCAAGATATTCTTGACCGCTGTCCAGTGTTCCTTGCCGGGATTACTTTGGTACCTACCTACCAAACTTACGGCAAGGTTTACATCAAGTCTGGTACACAGCATGGCATACATAATAGAACCTATGGCTGAGGCATAGGGGATGACACTCATCTCTTCTATATCTTCTACCGTGGTCGGACATTGAGCTAAGCTCAATTTCACACCTTGCAACACAGGCAAGAACCCCTTCTTAGACTGATCCATATTGAACTTCTTCAATATCTTATCAAGGTATGTGCTTTGTGAAAGACCTATGAGGCGTCTTGATCTATCTCTATAGATCTTGATGCCTAATATATAAGCAGCTTCTCCAAGGTCCTTCATTGAAAAACTCTTATTCAAGTAGGCATTAATGCTGTCCAAAAGCTCTATATCATTTCCCATCAAAAGTATGTCATCTATATATAATATGAGAAATGCTACAGAGCTCCCACTCACTTTCTTGTAAACGCAGGCTTCTCCATAAGTCTGCATAAACCCAAATGCTTTGATCATCTCATCAAAGCGAATGTTCCAACTCCGAGACGCTTGCACCAGCCCATAAATCGAGCGTTGGAGCTTGCACACCTTGTCAGCATTCTTAGGATCGACAAAACCTTCTGGCTGCATCATATACAGTTCTTCCTTAAGATAACCATTAAGGAATGCCGTTTTGACGTCCATTTGCCATATCTCATAATCATAGTATGCGGCAATTGCTAACATGATTCGGACGGACTTCAGCTTTGCTACGGGAGAGAATGTCTCATCGTAGTCAACCCCTTGAACTTGTCGATAACCCTTAGTGACAAGCCTAGCTTTATAGATGGTCACATTACCATCCGCGTCTGTCTTCTTCTTAAAGATCCATTTATTTTCTATGGCTCGCCAATCATCGGGCAAGTCAGTCAAAGTCCATACTTCGTTTTCATACATGGATCCTATCTCGGATTTCATGGCTTCCAGCCATTTTTCGGAATCCGGGCCCGCCATCGCTTCTTCATAGTTCGAAGGTTCACCGTTGTCTAACAACATGATTTCCAAGACAGGGTTGCCGTACCACTCTGGTGCGGAACGTGTCCTTGTGGACCTTCGAAGTTCAGTAGGAGCTTGATCAGAAGTATCTTGATCATCATCATTAACTTCCTCTCTAATTGGTACAGGCACCACAGGAACATTTTCCTGAGTTGCGCCACTTTTCGGTTCAAGAGGTAATACTTCATCAAGTTCTACTTTCCTCCCACTTACTTCTTTCGAGAGAAACTCTTTCTCTAGAAAGGATCCATTCTTGGCAATAAAGATCTTGCCTTCGGATCTGAGGTAGAAGGTATACCCAATAGTTTCTTTAGGGTATCCTATGAAGACGCATTTTTCCGACTTGGGTTCGAGCTTTTCAGGTTGAAGTTTCTTGACATAAGCATCGCATCCCCAAACTTTTAGAAATGACAGCTTAGGCTTCTTCCCAAACCATAATTCAAACGGTGTCGTCTCAACGGATTTCGACGGAGCCCTATTTAAAGTGAATGCGGCAGTCTCTAAAGCATAGCCCCAAAATGGCAGTGGTAAATTGGTAAGAGACATCATAGATTGCACCATATCCAATTGAGTGCGATTACGACGTTTGGACACACCATTACGCTGAGGTGTTCCAGGCGGCATGAGTTGTGAAACTATTCCACATTTTCTAAAGTGTGTACCAAATTTGTGACTCAAGTATTCTCCTCCATGATCTGATCGCAAAAACTTGATTTTTCTGTCACGTTGATTCTCAACCTCACTCTGAAATTCCTTGAACTTTTCAAAGGTTTCAGACTTGTGTTTCATTAAGTAGACATACCCATATCTACTCAAGTCATCAGTGAGGGTGAGAACATAACGATAGCCACCACGAGCCTCAACACTCATTGGACCGCACACATCAGTATGCATGATTTCCAATAGGTTGGTTGCTCGCTCCATTGTTCCTGAGAACGGAGTCTTGGTCATCTTACCCATGAGGCATGGTTCGCATGTGTCAAATGATTCGTAATCAAGAGACTCTAAAAGTCCATCTGCATGGAGCTTCTTCATGCGTTTGACACCTATGTGACCAAGGCGGCAGTGCCACAAGTATGTGGGACTATCATTATCAACCTTACATCTTTTGGTACTCACACTATGAATATGTGTAGCATTACGCTCGAGATTCATTAAGAATAAACCATTCACCATAGGAGCATGACCATAAAACATATCTCTCATATAAATAGAACAACCATTATTCTCATATTTAAATGAGTAGCCATCTCGAATTAAACGAGATCCTGATACAATGTTCATGCTCAAAGCTGGTACTAAATAAAAATTATTGAGTTTTAAAACTAATCCCGTGGGTAAATGTAGAGGTAGCGTGCCGACGGCGATCACATCGACCTTGGAACCATTCCCGACGTGCATCGTCACCTCGTTCTTCGCCAGTCTCCGTTTATTCCGCAGCTCCTGCTTTGAGTTACAAATGTGAGCAACTGCACCGGTATCAAATACCCAGGAGCTACTACGAGTACTGGTAAGGTACACATCAATTACATGTATATCACATATACCTTTCGTTTTGCCGGCCTTCTTGTCCGCTAAGTATTTGGGGCAGTTCCGCTTCCAGTGACCACTTCCCTTGCAATAGAAACACTCAGTCTCGGGCTTGGGTCCATTCTTTGGCTTCTTCCCGGCAGCTTGCTTACCGGGCACGGCAACTCCCTTGCCGTCCTTCTTGAAGTTCTTCTTGCCCTTGCCTTTCTTGAACTTAGTGGTTTTATTCACCATCAACACTTGATGTTCCTTTTTGACTTCTACCTCTGCTGATTTCAGCATTGCAAATACTTCAGGAATGGTCTTTTCCATCCCCTGCATATTGAAGTTCATCACAAATCTCTTGTAGCTCGGTGGAAGCGACTGAAGGATTCTGTCAGTGACCGCGTCATCCGGGAGATTAACTCCCAGCTGAGTTAAGCGGTTATGTAATCCAGACATAGTGAGTATGTGCTCACTGACAGAACTATTTTCCTCCATCTTACAGCTGAAGAACTTGTTGGAGACTTCATATCTCTCGACCCGGGCATGAGCTTGGAAAACCATTTTCAGCTCTTCGAACATCTCATATGCTTTGTGTCACTCAAAACGCTTTTGGAGCCCCGGTTCTAAGCTGTAAAGAATGCCGCACTGAACGAGGGAGTAATCATCAGCACGTGTCTGCCAAGCGTTCATAACGTCTTGGTTCTGTGGGACGGTGCGTCACCTAGCGGTGCTTGTAGGACATAATCTTTCTTGGCAGCTATGAGGATGATCCTTAGGTTCCGGACCCAGTCCGTATAATTGCTGCCATCGTCTTTCAGCTTGGTTTTCTCTAGGAACGCGTTGAAGTTGAGGACAACGTGGGCCATTTGATCTACAAGACATATTGTAAAGATTTTAGACTAAGTTCATGATAATTAAGTTCATCTAATCAAATTATATAATGAACTCCCACTCAGATAGACATCCCTCCAGTCATCTAAGTATAACATGATCTGAGTTAACTAGGCCGTGTCCGATCATCACGTGAGACGGACTAGTCAACATCGGTGAACATCTTCGTGTTGATCGTATCTTCTATACGACTCATGCTCGACCTTTCGGTCTTCTGTGTTCCGAGGCCATGTCTGTACATGCTAGGCTCGTCAAGTCAACCTAAGTGTTTGCATGTGTAAATCTGTCTTACACCCGTCGTATGTGAACGTTGGAATCTATCACACCCGATCATCACGTGGTGCTTCGAAACAACGAACTGTCGCAACGGTGCACAGTTAGGGGAAACACTTTCTTGAAATTATTATGAGGGATCATCTTATTTACTATCATCGTTCTAAGTAAACAAGATGCAAAAACATGATAAACATCAAATGCAATCAAATAATAATGGTGACATGATATGGCCAATATCACATAGCTCCTTTGATCTCCATCTTGGGGCTCCATGATCATCTTGTCACCGGCATGACACCATGATCTCCATCATCATGATCTCCATCATCGTGTCTCCATGAAGTTGCTCGCCAACTATTACTTCTACTACTATGGCTAACATGTTTAGCAATAAAGTAAAGTAATTTACATGGCGTTTCTCAATGACACGCAGGTCATACAAAAAAATAAAGACAACTCCTATGGCTCCTGCCGGTTGTCATACTCATCGACATGCAAGTCGTGATTCCTATTACAAGAACATGATCTCATACATCACCTATATATCATTCATCATTCATCACAACTTTGGCCATATCACATCACAAAGCACTTGCTGCAAAAACAAGTTAGACGTCCTCTAATTGTTGTTGCAGGTTTTACGTGGCTGCAATAGGGTTCTAGCAAGAATGTTTTCTTACCTACATAAAAGCCACAACGTGATTTGTCAACTTCTATTTACCCTTCATAAGGACCCTTTTCATCGAATCCGCTCCAACTAAAGTGGGAGAGACAGACACCCGCTAGCCACCTTATGCAACTAGTGCATGTCAGTCGGTGGAACCAGTCTCACGTAAGCGTACGTGTAAGGTCGGTCCGGGCCGCTTCATCCCACAATACCACTGAAGCAAAATTAGACTAGTAGCGGCAAGAAAGTTGACAACATCTACGCCCACAACAAATTGTGTTCTATTCGTGCAAAGAGAACTATGCATAGACCTAGCTCATGATGCCACTGTTGGGGAACGTTGCAGAAAACAAAAATTTTCCTACGGTTTCACCAAGATCCATCTATGAGTTCATCTAGCAACGAGTGATCGATTGCATCTACATACCTTTGTAGATCACGCGTGGAAGCGTTCAAAGAACGGGGATGAGGAAGTCGTACTCGACGTGATCCAAATCACTGGAGATCCTAGCGCCGAACGGACGGCACCTCCGCGTTCAACACACGTACGGTCAGCGTGACGTCTCCTCCTTCTTGATCCAGCAAGGGGGGAGGAGAGGTTGATGAAGATCCAGCAGCACGACGGCGTGGTGGTGGATGCAGGGGTCACCGCAGCAGGGCTTCGCCGTTCTACTACGAGAGGGAGAGGTGTTGCAAGGGAGAGGGAGGCACCAAGACTCAAGGGTGCGGCTGCCCCCTCCCTCCCCCCCTTTATATAGGCCCCTAGGGGGTGCGCCGGCCCTAGGAGATGGGATCTCCTAGGGGGGGCGGCGGCCAAGGGGTGGAGTGCCCCCCAAGCCAGGTGGGGCGCCCCCCCCCCCCACCCTAGGGTTCCCAACCCTAGGCGCATGGGATGGGCCAAGGGGGGAGCACCAGCCCACTATAGGCTGGTTACCCTCCCCACTTTGGCCCATGGGGCCCTCCGGGATGGGTGGCCCCACCCGGTGGACCCCCGGGACCCTTCCGGTGGTCCCGGTACAATACCGGTGACCCCCGAAACTCTCCCGATGGCCGAAACTGCACTTCCTATATATAATTCTTCACCTCTGGACCATTACGGAACTCCTCGTGAGGTCCAGGATCTCATCCGGGACTCCGAAAAACTTTCGGGTTACTGCATATTCATATCTCTACAACCCTAGCGTCACCGTACCTTAAGTGTGTAGACCCTACGGGTTCGGGAGACATGTAGACATGACCGAGATGGCTCTCTGGTCAATAACCAACAGCGGGATCTGGATACCCATGTTGACTCCCACATGCTCCTCGATGATCTCATTGGATGAACCACGATGTCGAGGATTCAAGCAACCCCGTATACAATTCCCTTTGTCAATCGGTACGTTACTTGCCCGAGATTCGATCGTCGGTATCCCAATACCTCGTTCAATCTCGTTATCGGAAAGTCACTTTACTCGTACCGTAATGCATGATCCCATGACCAGACACCTGGTCACTTTGAGCTCATTGTGATGATGCATTACCGAGTGGGCCCAGAGATACCTCTTCGTCATACGGAGTGACAAATCCCAGTCTTGATCCGTGTCAACCCAACAGACACTTTCGGAGATACCCGTAGTATACCTTTATAGTCACCCAGTTACGTTGTGACGTTTGGTACACCCAAAGCACTCCTACGGTATCCGGGAGTTACACGATCTCATGGTCTAAGGAAAAGATACTTGACATTGGAAAAACTCTAGCAAATGAACTATACGATCTTGTGCTATGTTTAGGATTGGGTCTTGTCCATCACATCATTCTCCTAATGATGTGATCTCGTTATCAATGACATCCAATGTCCATAGTCAGGAAACAATGACTATCTGTTGATCAACGAGCTAGTCAACTAGAGGCTTACTAGGGACATGTTGGTGTCTATGTATTCACACATGTATTATGATTTCCGGATAACACAATTATAGCATGAATAAAAGACTATTATCATGAACAAGGAAATATAATAATAATCCTTTTATTATTGCCTCTAGGGCATATTTCCAACAAGCATATGGCAATACATCCCAAGAATCAGATCTGCAACAGTTTGTCAGAAGCAAAAATCAGTGAAGACACAAGTCTGCCTCGGGAATCAAACGCTCAGGTAAACATACTTCCATATAGTGTGTGTGCATGTTGTCAAGTTCATGCAAGTCACCAGAATGATGATGCAAGCAAGGTAAAACTCCAACGACTACATGAGTTATGCAAGAGGAAGAAAGTTAGTTATACACGCAGTGAGATGCAAGGACCGACAAGCTGAAGTAAGACAACCTTGGAACAACAATCTTGGCGGTGGTCATCAAGGCCAACTTCGTCACACCTGCTGATGTGATATCATTACCCTTTGTCGCTGTCTTGTATGATTGCCGACAACAATGAGCTCTATACAAGTACATGTGCACCTGGTATATTTATTATGACACGAGTCATGAACAAGGATAAGGTATGAATGTTGAATATTGCACCTATGGTCACCCGAAGAATTAAGGATATATATATATATATATATATGTATATGTATATATATATATATATATATATATATATATATATATATATATATATATATATATGGCCAAGCTCTTTAAACAAAAGATTCAGAAAAAAGAGCACAATAATGAAGGAGCAAGACCGGCAATACAGGCACGATATTTGCTGCATGAACAACATGGTACGGATGTCCAAGATAGTGTGATTCCGTACCAATCACAATGAATATACACCCAAGGGCTCTATTCGGTTTGTACATCAAGGTAACTCGTTTGTCCAACTGTATATGCTCAGAATTGTCAGTAGGGTACATTCAAGTCCGTCAAGACAAATCAAAGATTCCTTAACCAGCTCAGCAGCCTGACTTCAGCGACCGTGTTATGATGTCTACTACACAACATTCTTCTTGTAGACGTTGTTGGGCCTCCAAGTGCAGAGGTTTGTAGGGCAGTAGCAAATTTCCCTCAAGTGGATGACCTAAGGTTTATCAATCCGTAGGAGGCGTAGGATGAAGATGGTCTCTCTCAAGCAACCCTGCAACCAAATAACAAAGAGTCTCTTGTGTCCCCAACACACCCAATACAATGGTAAATTGTATAGGTGCACTAGTTCGGCGAAGAGATGGTGATACAAGTGCAATACGGATGGTAGATATAGGTTTTTGTAATCTGAAAATATAAAAGCAGCAAGGTAACTAATGATAAAAGTGAGCACAAACGGTATTGCAATGCTAGGAAACAAGGTCTAGGGTTCATACTTTCACTAGTGCAAGTTCTTTCAACAATAATAACATAATTGGATCATATAACAATCCCTCAACATGCAACAAAGAGTCACTCCAAAGTCACTAATAGCGGAGAACAAACGAAGAGATTATGGTAGGGTACGAAACCACCTCAAAGTTATCCTTTCTGATCGATCTATTCAAGAGTCCGTAGTAAAATAACACGAAGCTGTTCTTTCCGTTCAATCTATCATAGAGTTCATACTAGAATAACACCTTAAGACACAAATCAACCAAAACCCTAATGTCACCTAGATACTCCAATGTCACCTCAAGTATCCGTGGGTATGATTATACGATATGCATCACACAATCTCAGATTCATCTATTCAAACCAACACAAAGTACTTCAAAGAGTGCCCCAAAGTTTCTACCGGAGAGTCAAGACGAAAACGTGTGCCAAACCCTATGCATAGGTTCATGGGCGGAACCCACAAGTTGATCACCAAAACATACATAGAGTGAATCAATAGAATACCCCATTGTCACCACGGGTATCCCACGCAAGACATACATCAAGTGTTCTCAAATCCTTAAAGACTCAATCCGACAAGATAAATTCAAAGGGAAAACTCAATCCATTACAAGAGAGTAGAGGGGGAGAAACATCTTAAGATCCAACTATAATAGGAAAGCTCGCGATACATCAAGATCGTATCACCTCAAGAACACGAGAGAGAGAGAGAGAGAGATCAAACACATAGCTACTGGTACATACCCTCAGCCCCGAGGGAGAACTACTCCCTCCTCGTCATGGAGAGCGCCGGGATGATGAAGATGGCCACCGGAGAGGGATTGCCTCCTCCGACAGGGTGCCGGAACGGGTCTAGACTGGTTTTCGGTGGCTACGGAGGCTTCTGGCGGCAGAACTCCCGATCTATTGTGCTCCCTGATGGTTTTAGGGTGTATTAGTATATATATTATATATACGAGGAAGAAATACGTCAAGGGAGCCACGAGGGTCCCATGAGGGTGGAGGGTGCGCCCAGGGAGGGTGGGCGCGCCCCCAGCCTCGTGCCTTCCTCGTTGCTTCCCTTACGTACACCCCAAGTCTTCTGGATTGCTTTCGTTCCAAAATTAAGTTCCGTGAAGTTTCAGGTCAATTGGACTCCATTGATTTTCCTTTTCTGCGATACTCTAAAACAAGGGGAAAAACAGAAACTGGCACTGGGCTCTAGGTTAATAGGTTAGTCCCAAAAATCATATAAAATAGCATATAAATGCATATAAAACATCCAAGGTTGATAATATAATAGCATGCAACAATCTAAAATTATAGATACGTTGGAGACGTATTAGCATCCCCAAGCTTAATTCCTGCTCGTCCTCGAGTTGGTAAATGATAAAAACAAAAATTTTGATGTGGAATTCTACCTAACGTATTTATCCATGCAGTTCTCTTTATTGTGGCAAGAATATTCAGATCCATAAGATTCAAGACAAAAGTTTAATATTGACACAAAAATAATAATACTTCAAGCATACTAACCAAGTAATCATGTCTTCTCAAAATAACATGGCCAAAGAAAGCTATCCCTACAAAATCATATAGTCTGACTATGCTCTATCTTCATCACACAAAATATTTAAATCATGCACAACCCCGATGACAAGCCAAGCAATTGTTTCATACTTTTGATGTTCTCAAACTTTTTCAATCTTCACGCAATACATGAGCGTGAGCCATGGACATAGCACTATAGGTGGAATAGAATGGTGGTTGTGGAGAAGACAAAAAGGAGAAGATAGTCTCACATCAACTAGGTGTATCAACGGGCTATGGAGATGCCCATCAATAGATATCAATGTGAGTGAGTAGGGATTTCCATGCAACGGATGCACTAGAGCTATAAGTGTATGAAAGCTCAAAACGAAACTAAGTGGGTGTTCATCCAACTCGCTTGCTCACGAAGATCTAGGGCATTTTGAGGAAGCCCATCATTGGAATATACAAGCCAAGTTCTATAATGAAAGATTCCCACTAGTATATGAAAGTGACAACAAGGAGACTCTCTATCATGAAGATCATGGTGCTACTTTGAAGAACAAGTGTGGTAAAAGGATAGTAGCATTGCCCCTTCTCTCTTTTTCTCTCATTTTTTTATTTTTTTTATTTTATTTTTTTATTTTGGCCTTTTCTCCTCTTCTTTTTTGGCCTCTTTTTTATCTTTCGTCTGGAGTCTCATCCCGACTTCTGGGGGAATCATAGTCTACATCATCCTTTCCTCACTGGGACAATGCTTTAATAATGATGATCATCACACTTTTATTTAATTACAACTCAAGAATTACAACTCAATACTTAGAACAAGATATGACTCTATATGAATGCCTCCGGTGGTGTACCTGGATGTGCAATGATGCATGAGTGACATGTATGGAAGAATTATGAACGGTGTCTTTGCCACAAATACGATGTCAACTACATGATCATGCATAGCAATATGAAAATAATGGAGTGTGTCATATAAACAGAACGGTGGAAAGTTGCATGGCAATGTATCTCGGAATGGCTATGGAAATGCCATAATAGGTAGGTATGATGGTTGTTTTGAGGAAGATATATCATGGGTTTATGGTACCGGCAAAAGTTGCGCGGTACTAGAGAGGCTAGCAATGGTGGAAGGGTGAGAATGCGTATAATCCATGGACTCAACATTAGTCATAAAGAACTCACATACTTATTGCAAAAATCTATTAGTTATCGAAACAAAGTACTACGCGCATGCTCCTAGGGGGATAGATTGGTAGGAAAAGACCATCGCTCGTCCCCGACCGCCACTCATAAGGAAGACAGTCAATAAATAAATTGTGCTCCGACTTCGTCCCATAACGGTTCACCATAGGTGCATGCTACGGGAATCACAAACTTCAACACAAGTATTTCTCAAATTCACAATTACTCAACTAGCATGACTCTAATATCACCATCTCCATATCTCAAAACAATTATCAAGTATGAAACTTCTCTTAGTATTCAATGCACTTCATATGAAAGTTTTTATTATATCCCTCTTGGATGCCCATCATATTAGGACTAAATTCATAACCAAAGCAAACTACCATGCTGTTCTAAAGACTCTCAAAATAATATAAGTGAAGCATGAGAGTTCATCTATTTCTTCAAAATAAAACCACCGCCGTGCTCTAAAAAGATATAAGTGAAGCACTAGAGCAACAACAAACTACTCCAAAAGATATAAGTGAAGATCAATGAGTAGTTTAATAATTATGCAACTATGTGAAGATTCTCTAACAATTAAGAATTTCAGATCTTGGTATTTTATTCAAACAGCAATCAAAACAAAATAAAACAAAATGACGCTCCAAGCAAAACACATATCATGTGGTGAATAAAAATATAGCTCCAAGTAAAGTTACCGATGAACGAAGACGAAAGGCATCCCCAAGCTTAGGCTCTTGGTTCTCCTTGAATATTTCCTTGGGGTGCCTTGGGCATCCCCAATCTTAGGCTCTTGCCACTCCTTATTCCATAATCCATCGAATCTTTACCCAAAACTTGAAAACTTCACAACACAAAACTTAACAGAAAACTCGTAAGCTCCGTTAGCGAAAGAAAAGAAAACACCACTTCAAGGTACTATAATGAACTCATTCTTTATTTATATTGGTGTTAAACCTACTGTATTCCAACTTATCTATGTTTTATAAACTCTTTTACTAGCCATAGATTCATTAAAATAAGCAAACGACACACGGAAAACAGAATCTGTTAAAAACAGAACAATCTGTAGTAATCTGTAACTAACGCAAACTTCTAGACCCCAAAAATTCTAAAATAAATTGCTGGACGTGAGTAATTTATCTATTAATCATCTGCAAAAATAATTAACTAAATAGCACTCTCCAATAAAAAATGGCAGCAATTCTTGTGAGCGCTAAAGTTTCTGTTTTTTACAGGAAGATCAAAAAGACTTTCCCCAAGTCTTCCCAAAGGTTCTACTTGGCACAAACACTAATTAAACACAAACAACACAACCATAACAGAGTCTAGATAAATTATTTATTACTAAACAGGAACAAAAATAAAATTGGGTTGCCTCCCAACAAGCGCTATCGTTTAACGCCCCTAGCTAGGCATGATGATTTCAATGATGCCCACATAAAGGATAAGAATTGAAACATAAAGAGAGCATAATGAAGAATATGACTAGCACATTTAAGCCTAACCCACTTCCTATGCATAGGGATTTTGTGAGCAAACAACTTGTGGGAACAAGAATCAACTTGCATAGGAAGGTAAAGCAAGCAACACTTCAAGATTTTGAACATGTAGAGAGGAAACTTGATATTATTGCAACTCCTACAAGCATATATTCCTCCCTCGTAATAATTTTCAGTAGCATCATGAATGAATTCAACAATATAACCAGCACCTAAAGCATTCTTTTCATGATCTACAAGCATTGAAATTTTATTACTCTCCACACAAGCAAAATTCTTCTCATGAATAATAGTGGGAGCAAACTCAACAAAATAATTATCATGTGAGGCATAATCCAATTGAAAACTAAAATCATGATGACAAGTTCCATGGATATCATTATTCTTTATAGCATACAATTCATCACAATAATCATCATAGATAGCAACTTTGTTCTCATAATCAATTGGAACCTCTTCCGGAATAGTGGATTCATCACAAAATAAAGTCATGACCTCTCCAAATCCACTTTCATCAATATAATCATCATAAATAGGAGGCATTCTTTCATCATAATAAATTTGCTCATCAAAACTTGGGGGACAAAAAATATCATCTTCATCAAACATAGCTTCCCCAAGCTTGTGGCTTTGCATATCATTAGCATCATGGATATTCAAGGAATTCATACTAACAACATTGCAATCATGCTCACCATTCAAATATTTAGTGCCAAACATTCTAATGCATTCTTCTTCTAACACTTTGGCACAATTTTCCTTTACATCATACTAACGAAAGATATTAAAAAGATTAAGCATATGAGGCAAACTCAATTCCATATTTTTTGTAGTTTTCTTTTATAAACTAAACTAGTGCTAAAACAAGAAACAAAAAGATTCGATTGCAAGATCTAAAGATATACCTTCAAGCGCTAACCTCCCCGACAACGGCGCCAGAAAAGAGCTTGATGTCTACTACACAACCTTCTTCTTGTAGATGTTGTTGGGCCTCCAAGTGCAGAGGTTTGTAGGACAGTAGCAAATTTCCCTCAAGTGGATGACCTAAGGTTTATCAATCCGTAGGAGGCGTAGGATGAAGATGGTCTCTCTCAAGCAACCCTGCAACCAAATAACAAAGAGTCTCTTGTGTCCCCAACACACCCAATACAATGGTAAATTGTATAGGTGCACTAGTTCGGCGAAGAGATGGTGATACAAGTGCAATACGGATGGTAGATATAGGTTTTTGTAATCTGAAAATATAAAAACAGCAAGGTAACTAATGATAAAAGTGAGCACAAACGGTATTGCAATGCTAGGAAACAAGGTCTAGGGTTCATACTTTCACTAGTGCAAGTTCTTTCAACAATAATAACATAATTGGATCATATAACAATCCCTCAACATGCAACAAAGAGTCACTCCAAAGTCACTAATAGCGGAGAACAAACGAAGAGATTATGGTAGGGTACGAAACCACCTCAAAGTTATCCTTTCTGATCGATCTATTCAAGAGTCCGTAGTAAAATAACACGAAGCTGTTCTTTCCGTTCAAACTATCATAGAGTTCGTACTAGAATAACACCTTAAGACACAAATCAACCAAAACCCTAATGTCACCTAGATACTCCAATGTCACCTCAAGTATCCGTGGGTATGATTATACGATATGCATCACACAATCTCAGATTCATCTATTCAAACCAACACAAAGTACTTCAAAGAGTGCCCCAAAGTTTCTACCGGAGAGTCAAGACGAAAATGTGTGCCAACCACTATGCATAGGTTCATGGGCGGAACCCGCAAGTTGATCACCAAAACATACATCAAGTGAATCAATAGAATACCCCATTGTCACCACGGGTATCCCACGCAAGACATACATCAAGTGTTCTCAAATCCTTAAAGACTCAATTCGATAAGATAACTTCAAAGGGAAAACTCAATCCATTACAAGAGAGTAGAGGGGGAGAAACATCATAAGATCCAACTATAATAGCAATGCTCGCGATACATCAAGATCGTATCACCTCAAGAACACGAGAGAGAGATCAAACACATAGCTACTGGTACATACCCTCAGCCTCGAGGGAGAACTACTCCCTCCTCGTCATGGAGAGCATCGGGATGATGAAGATGGCCACCAGAGAGGGATTGCCCCCTCCGGCAGGGTGCCGGAATGGGTCTAGATTGGTTTTCGGTGGCTACGGAGGCTTCTAGCGGCGGAACTCTCGATCTATTGTGCTCCCTGATGGTTTTAGGGTATATTAGTATATATATAGGAGGAATAAATATGTTAGGGGAGCCACGAGGGGCCCACGAGGGTGGAGGGCGCTCCCAGGGGGGTGGGCCCCCCCTGCCTCGTGCCTTCCTCGTTGCTTCCCTTACAAAAATAAGTTCTGAGAACTTTCAGGTCAATTGGACTCCGTTTGATTTTCCTTTTCTGCGATACTCTAAAACAAGGAAAAAAACAAAAACTGGCACTGGGCTCTAGGTTAATAGTTTAGTCCCAAAAATCATATAAAATAGCATATAAATGCATATAAAACATCCAAGGTTGATAATATAATAGCATGGAACAATCAAAAATTATAGATACGTTGGAGACGTATCATGTTATAATATAGAATGGCCTACTACCCACCTATGGGTATACCAACAGAATGAGTAATCAGAATGTTGAACAACAACCATGGATCATGTGTCCTCACATATGGAAACCAACGAAATGATAGCCTGCAGTGACCAAGATTCTTTCGCCAGAACTAAAGTGCGTTAAGACTCTGGATGGTATTGATATAAGGCCATACTCATTGATACTGGTCACGACAGGCGACAACCGAATCTTTGGTATGGATTCGACACTCGAGACAGTGGATCCAGCCAAGATAATCCAGGACTCGTTGCAAGTAGTCAGATTCCGCCAAGAGAATGGTTATGATTCTCAACATTGTTTTGAACCCGGAGGATATGCATCTATTTGAGCAATCCAAAGCAAGGAGTAAAAGATTTCATCCCCACAAAGAAGATTTGTTCACAACTTCGTGGAATACTATGAGTGCTAGATATAAGAATGACTCGTCAATTGAAATCACTCCCAGAAAGATGACATACACCAGTCGTGATGATGTATCAGCTAAGACAGAAGACATGAAAGAATTAGAGCCAAAATAAGGATAAGCATACGAAGAAAGACCTGTCAGAATGTGGATACAGTGAAACAAACCACCCCAAAGAAAGGTAATCAAATCATATGAAATTTCACGGGGAACAACATACAAAGGAAAAAAGGATACCCTAGTTGGAAACGATTTCCTTAAGTCATATTCATACTTGTTCCCTGAGCAACCAAATCTCGAGGACGAGATTTTTCGTAAGGGGGGGTAGAGTTGTAACACCCCAATTTTTTTCCCTTTCTTTTTTCCTTTGGATTTCTTTGATTTTTTATTGGAAATTGTTTTTCTATGGCTCTGTGGTCTTGAGACATGGGAAGATCTTATCTTCTTCCCATCTCAAGTGGCTTGTCACTCTCAAATCTTTCCCAAGGTCATGTCATTTCCATCTTAGCCAAACCATAATATTTATTTATTGGGAAATTTCCTTTTTTATTAAAGGAATAACCCTGTTTGCCCTAGGTTGTGAAGCAACCTATATTTCTGCCTTGCTATTAATTCCCGAAAAAAATCGCATAAATCCTTCGGGTCATATCTTCCACAGATATGTCAAAATCATTCCTTTCCTAGTTAAAAAATAATTCAGGAATATTCACTTTCCTATTATGTCCTGAATGGAACTTTGTGAAGGAAGTGTCATTTATCTCTTCTTGATTGCTCCCAAACTTTTTGAACACTCTTTCATATCAAAATCATAGCCACACGACAAAATTCAGCTCCATTTGCCTAGGCAACCTTCCTCAGCAAATTTCCAAAGTTTCTGGCCACATAGAAGCTTTGTGAAGGAAGTACTAGCTAGGCTTATCCAAATGATTTGAAATGTTTGCAAACATTCCATATGCTCAAATCATACTTCTACACAAAAATTGAGCCTCATTCAACCATCCATGTGAGCACACTATCCAATCTTTGATTTTGGTCGTATTTTTAGATTGTGAATCAACTAAATTTTATATTGCTCCATAATTGCTGAAAATTTACGAGGACATGATCCTACCTATATAATATCCCTCCACCAAATTTAAGATCATTTCATTTAGCCAATATTTCTCAATAAGTTCCCTAAGATTCTGTTCGGAGAGGATCATTGTGAAGCAAGTACCATTTTGGTATGTCCAAATGGTATGAAATTTTTACAATGCCTTTGTATGCCCAAATGATCATCCTACCACAAAATTCAACTCAAACCAATCATCTATGTGAGTGCCACTTCAACATTCATATTTCTGCCCAATGTGGTACTTTGCAAAGCAAGTGCCACCTAGACCCTCCATTTGAGCTGATTTTTTGCCAAGATCATTACCTTAGTGGGTGACCAACACTAGCTAAAGCTCAGCACACCTCCCCAAGTGAGCCTTCCTTGGTAAACCTCAAACACCTTGTTGTCGAGTTGTGTTAGGTCAAGCTACAGTCACATTATGGGTCCCTTCCCTTGTCCCTTTGCTTGTTGCAACCATCTAAAAGATGACCCACCTCCCAAACACGCTTTGGATGACCAGAGTGTGTGGCACCGCCAAGGTCACGCGGTGACCACATGGCTGGCATGCCAATGCACGCGCTCTGTGCATTTGGGCCCTCTCCCTCGTCCGTTTCCTTGAGCTCTCGACACCTACCTTGTCCAGCAGCTTCGCCTAGTCAAGGTGCTCGCTCCCCAGCCCTCTTGTCCTCCTCTTTCTTGCACAACGCGCCACAGCAGCCGCGTCCGGGGGTAGACCATGTCTGCTCCACTAATTGCTTCGCCCCCAAGCCTTCTAGATCCTTCCCGTGGCGATATAGAGCGTGCGTGAGACCTCCCGCAACCCACCGCCCCTCAGCCCTCTTCTACGAGCCCCGGAGCCCCTCCCCGTCTACCATTGCAACCATGGCCGCCTCGGACTGCACTCAAATTCGAGCAAGCCACAACTCTCCTTCCACTCCTCTTCCCTCTAGCCGAGCCACCGAAGCCAGGCGGAGCCCTGCCCCATCCTCCGTTGGCGTTACTTCGACCCGTGGCCACAACTCCAAGTCTCGCCCGTGGCCACCTCCCCCGCCGCCACGGACAGCTCCCTCCGAGCCCGCCCAAGCCTCTCGGCGACCACCGCGGGCGCTTCGTGGAGCGGGGCATCTACCCCCGCCACCGGCTTGTTCCCTAGCACAGCAGAGCAGCGAGAGCCGCGACGGACAGTGCCCCTATCTCTTCCCCGTCGTGAGGAGAGTATTTAGCCAAAAACTACCACAATTGATGGAAACGTGACGAAAAACTACCACTCTACGATTTTGTGCCAAAAACTACCAAATTTGTACTAAATCGTGACAAAAAAAACTACCAACTCGCGAAATTGCTCGCTTCGGTCGCGCTAACCCTGAATCTGACCGGTTGGGCCCGTGAATCAGTAGCCACGCTGGCCAACGGGTCAGATTTAGTGTAAGAACCATAGAAAGATGGTTCCACCACACTGTCAGGGGTTTCCTGCAAAAGAAAGTTCGAATCAAACCAAAACCAACTTGGAATCTCCAATTTGGATGAACTAACCCTAACCCTAACTTTGTTCCACCATTATGCACTTACAAAGAGCTGAGGATCCATTCAAACCATGTTGATGTCCTCGTCCGAGCTCTCCTCGTCATTCCAGGATGGCATCCTCAACTTCTACCGGCAGCAATGGCCGCGGTGGCGACGGTGATAGGCTAACCTAGCTCAGAGCACCAGGGAGATGGAGAGGATGAGGACGAGTGAGAGCGAGCAAGGAGGAAGAGATTGAGCGAGTGGCTGAGCTCACTCTCACTTATTGGCCCACTGACAGCCGCCGTTCCGACAGTGGACGGGGCGTTAACGGCCGTCAGCGCGCGGCGGCCATCCGTTGGTCAGCGTGGCTACTGATTCACGGGCCCAACCGGTCAGATTCGGGGTTAGCGCGGCCGAAGCGAGCGATTTCGCGAGTTGGTAGTTTTTTGTCACGGTTTAGTCCAAATTTGGTAGTTTTGGCACAAAATCATAGAGTGGTAGTTTTTCGTCACATTTCCGTCAATTGTGGTAGTTTTTGGCTAAATACTCTCGTGAGGAAGAAGGAGAAGTCCAGGAGAGAGAGAGAGAGAGAGAACACAGGTGGGCCGCATGTAAGTCTCTATGTGCTAACCTGGCGGGCCCGTTGACCATTTTAAGTGGAAGCGTATTCACTAGAATACGTTTCTCTCTTCAGAAAGCATACCTTCCTTCTACTTCGCTGAAAATACGTTTTCTATATGCAGCAAGCGTATTTACCGAAAGGTGCTTTCTGTTTTTCAGCCACCGGCGCCGAAATCTCTAATTTGCGGGCGTTCGTCCATTAGCAATAGAAAAGCACACTTTTTATTTGTTTTTCTACCTAACAAATGAACGACCGTATCTCCGCAACCGTAACTCCCATTCAGGTGATTCAAAAGCCCACGTCCTCTATTTGTCTAGCCAGTTCTGTTGGTATCATTTTCACTATATTGTAAGATTCTAAAAATTACCATTTTGCTCTTGCCCTCTAATCAGCTCCGTCAAGAGAGAAACTTTTCAGCAAATCTTTCTACGAATTCATCACGCTTCTTCCCGGGGATTTCTTCATCCCTAGGCAAGCCACAACACACACTTGCATGATGGCCTTGCAATAGCCATGATTTTCGCTTTAATGATTAAATAATTGTGTGCTCATTTTTATTTATGTTTATGCCATGATCATTTGTATCTAGTTAAATGATTATTTGTCGAAGTTATTATTATCAGGTTTCATTCTTGCAATCATCTCATATGCTAGTGATAATGATATGCTCAGAAGAATTATTATCATCCGTTATGAAAATACTTTTAACATGCCTGGTCATCACCATGCCATGCTCATTTGCATCTCGCAGAATAAATGATTTATTGTTGCTGATGCTATGATCCATATGATAAATTGTTATGTTACCCATCCATGCAAATGTTGATATCATGCTCCTATGTGTTGGCATCGCATCTTGTTATTATATTATGCTATGGCTCTGCTCATCACCACTCAATTTAAACCAGATATTAGTCGAACTTGAACAAATCAGTTGGCTGAGTCATGGTGCCTCCGAATCGAGCTCACCTGTGCAACCACACTTGCCTGGATGGGGAGGCCCTAATTCGATCTATTGGCATGCCTCTCACCGGTGCCTCCAACTAGGGAAGGTTATGTGCGCGCTACCCTGGCCCGATGGACGACCATAACCTTGTGTGCCCAAGTTGTGTTGTACCTGGGTTGTCCCCATTTGGGCCGTTTGTTTTTGTTTTTCCACGATGGTGGCCGGCCATGAAGGTGGCAGATGTCAGCAGTTGGCATCCGGGCCACCCATGACATAACCCAAAGGGGAGTTTTTCGGAGTGGCCGGGAGAGTGTCATGCAATGGATTGGTTTTGTCGGAATGCCGTTGGTCCACCCGAATGGGAGCACGAGGCAATGAATTCCGTGGTGTGGGTACAGTGTAGTAACCTCTGTAGAGTGTATAATCTATCGATAGTTGCGCCCTCGATCATGGGCACGATTTGTAGTAGGTCACACCATGGGTCAATAGTAATAATAACCTGACTAATAAACAACCTCGGCCAGATGAGGAAAGAAGTTGGTTGACCTTTATGTGGGGGATGTGTTATTGATGATGGTTGATTATGAGGTGATCTCGTGATGATCACGATGGTATTGTTGATATTGGTGATCTTGTGATGATCACGATGGTAAGTAATATTGGTACCGATGGTGGTTACGAGGTAACCTCCAAGAAGCGTAAGTTGGTCTCTGAGACCTTAAACATCAAACCCCCTCTCATGCTAGTGTTATTATCATCATGTTCATATCATGAGTAACATGTTCATGCCATGCTCATCTCATATTATTCTAGTTGTATCATGCTCATCATTGATTAACCTGTAAATGTCATGTTGTTGTTTGTCTTGATTGCTTTGGTTGATGTGAGCTTGCAAGTACATTCAAAGAACTCACCTGGCGTGTCATGCCATATTGCAGGTGATGCCATTATTGATTTCTCGCTGAGAATCCCGAGTTTGCGTGCTAGGATGTGTTCCAGCCAGAGTTCCTGTGAAGTGGAGTCCATCACCGTCGTCGTTGTTCCGTTGCTAGAAATTATTCCGCTACTATGATTTGTTCCGCTGCTAGCATGGAACTACTTGAGCAGGTGTAGTGTCATCATCCCGATGATCCTTTGTATCGTCAGAACCCTTGTATCTATATTATTTGTAATAAAAAGTTGATTTGTCCTATGCTAAGAAGTGTCGTATTCCATAAGACTTGATCTCTGGGCTGAATACAGGGTGTTCCGGTCTCTCTGAGCTGGGGTGCCAAAAAGTTATAGCATGAAATAAAACTCTTAGTTATGAACACAAAAGTATAATAATACAATATTGTTGCCTCTAAGGCATATTTCTAACACCTCACAACCAAGGAACATTTTGTAGAGGGCGACGAACCCTGAAATATGCTTCATGAAATTGGGGGTGAGATGGTGGGGCTGGATCCCGTAAAACTCTAACAAACCGCGGAGGAATGGATGAATGGAGAAACCAAGACCTCACGGGAGAAAGTGGACAAAACAAATTCGTTCTCCCCCGTGTCGTGTAGGATAATTGTCTGTGAGCACTTGGTCGTCTATAGACATTAAACAAGGGTGGATGGATGCAAGATCTAAGTCGGGCAGATAACCTTGAGTAGCAAGCTGGTCCAACTGCATACGAGTGATGGAACAACTTTCCCAGTCACCCTTGAGCGGACCATGAAGACGCGTTGACCAACCAGGGGCGTTGGCCATTGTTGGAACTTTTGAGCTAGCTTGGAGGGGAAGGCTTCATATTTGGGAAAGATGGGGGAAATGATGGGGTAGACAAGTTATTGTGTCCCTAGCTGGTTAAATATCCCCTTAAACCGGGTGATGGGGACATTTTGGTGTCCAGCCCACAATCCGCTTATTTCCTAGTTGTACAAAAATCACGAAAAGCTAAAACTAATGGGGCAGGGGAACACGAGTGGTGGGTTTCTACTTCTTGAGCTTGCGTTGGTTTTTCCCTTGAAGAGAAAAGGGTGATGCAGCAAAGTAGAGATAAGTATTTCCCTTAGTTTGAGAACCAAGGTCTCAATCCAGTACGAGGTACACACAAGTCTCCAATCTATGCACATGCACAAATAATCAAACACTTGCACCCAACGCGATAAAGGGGTTGTCAATCCCTTCACAATCACTTGCAAGGATGAGATTGGGTAGAGATAGATATAAAAGATTACTAAAATGTAAAACAAATAAAAACAAATAGATTGCAGCAAAGTATTTTTGGGTTTTTTGGTTTATAAATCTGAAAATATATGATGGAAAATAGACCCGGGGGCCATAGGTTTCACTAGAGGCTTCTCTCTTGAAAGAAAATAATACGGCGGGTGAACAAATTACTGTCGAGCAATTGATAGAAAAGCGCAAAGTTATGACGATATCCAAGGCAATGATTATTAATATAGGCATCACGTCCGTGTCAAGTAGACCAAGTCCTGCCTGCATCTACTACTATTACTCCGCACATTGACCGCTATCCAACATGCATCTAGAGTATTAAGTTCATAAGAACGGAGTAGTGCCTTAAGTAAGATGACATGATGTAGAGGGATAAACTCAAGCAATATGACGAAAACCCCATCTTTTTACCCTTGCTGGCAACAATACAATACGTGCCTCGCTACCCATACTTTGTCACTGGGTGAGGACACCAGAAGATTGAACCCAAAACTAAGCACCTCTCGCATTGCAAGAAAAACCAATCTAGTTGGCCAAACCAAACCGATAATTCGAAGAGAAACACAAAGATATCAAATCATGCATATAACAATTCCAAAAAGACTCAAATAATATTCATAGATAATCTGATCATAAATCCATAATTCATCAGATCTCGACAAACACACCGCAAAAGAATATTACATCGGATAGAACTCCAAGAACATTGGGGAGAACATTGTATTGAAGATCAAAGAGAGAGAATAAGCCATCTAGCTACCAGCTATGGACCCGCAGGTCTGTGGTAAACTACTCACGCTTCATCGGAAAGGCAATAGAGTTGGTGTAGATGCCCTCTGTGACCGAATCCCCCTCCGACAGGGTGCCAGAAAAGGCCCCAAGATGGGATCTTGCGGAAACAGAGGCTTGCGGCAGCGGAAAAGTATTTTGGTGGACACTTCTGGTGGATTGGGAATATTTGAGAATTTATAGCGCAAAAAATAGGGTTGGAGGAGTCCTGTGGGGCCCTCAAGCAAGGGAGGTGCCCCCCCAGGGCGCGCCCTGAGGGCTTGTGGGGCCCTCGGGACTCTTCTGGCCCCCTCTCCAAATCTGATGGGTGTCTTCTGGTCCAAGAAAAATCATCGCGAAAGTTTTATTCTGTTTGGTATTCTTTTTCTGTAAAACTCAAAAACAAGAAAAAAAACAGAAACTGACACTGGGCTCTAGGTTAATAAGTTAGTCCCAAAAATAATATAGAATAGCATATTAATGCATATAAAACATCCAAAACAGATAATATAATAGCATGGAACAATAAAAATTATAGATATGATGGAGACATATCAAGCATCCCCAAGCTTAATTCCTACTCGTCCTCGAGTAGGTAAATGATAAAAACAAA
This sequence comes from Triticum aestivum, assembly GCF_018294505.1. Classification (NCBI taxonomy): domain Eukaryota; kingdom Viridiplantae; phylum Streptophyta; class Magnoliopsida; order Poales; family Poaceae; genus Triticum; species Triticum aestivum. The sequence goes on along the minus strand of NC_057800.1, from coordinate 271,846,491 downwards.
ATTTTTGATGTGGAATGCTACCTAACATATTTATCCGTGTAATTTTGTTTATTGTGGCATGAATAGTCAGATCCATAAGATTAAAAACAAAATTTTAATATTGAAATAAAAACAATAATACTTCAAGCATACTAATAAAGGAATCATGTCTTCTCAAAATAACATGCCCAAAGAAAGTTATCCCTACAAAATCATATAGTCTGGCTATGCTCCATCTTCATCACACAAAGTATTTTATCATGCACAACCCTGATGACAAGCCAAGCAATTGTTTCATACTTCTGATGTTCTCAAACTTTTTCAACTTTCACGCAATACATGAGCATGAGCCATGGATATAGCACTATAGGTGGAATAGAGTATGGTGGTTGTGGAGAAGACAAAAACAAGGAGAAAGTCTCACATCAACTAGGCGTATTAACAGGCTATGGAGATGCCAATCAATAGATATCAATGTGAGTAGGTAGGGATTGCCATGCAACGGATGCACTAGAGCTATAGGTGTATGAAAGCTCAAAAAGAAACTAAGTGGGTGTACATCCAGCTCGCTTGCTCGTGAAGAGCTAGGGAAATTTGAGGAAGCCCATCATTGGAATATACAAGCCAAGTTCTTATAATGAAAAATTCCCACTAGTATATGAAAGTGACAACATAGGAGACTCTCTATCATGAAGATCATGGTGCTACTTTAAAGCATAAGTGTGAAAAAAGGATAGTAACATTGTCCCTTCTCTCTTTTCTCTCATTTTTTGTTTCGGCTTCTTTGGCCTCTTTTCTTTTTTATAAAGTCTGGAGACTCATCCCAACTTGTAAGGGAATCATAGCTTCCATCATACTTTCCTCGCGTGGGACAATGCTCTAATAATGATGATCATCACACTTTTATTTACTTACAACTCAATAATTACAACTCGATACTACAACAAGATATGACTCTATATGAATGCCTCCGGTGGTGTACCTGGATGTGCAATGATCTAGCGTAGCAATGACATCAAAAAACGGACAAGCCATGAAAACATCATGCTAGCTATCTTACGATCATGCAAAGCAATATGACAATGATGGTGTGTGTCATAATAAAATGGAATGGTGGAAGTTGCATGGCAATATATCTCGGAATGGCTATGAATTGTGCGGTACTAGAGAGGCTAGCAAAGGTGGAAGGGTGAGAGTGCGTATAATCCATGGACTCAACATTATTCATAAAGAACCCATATACTTATTGCAAAAATTTATTATTTATCGAAACAAAGTACTACACGCATGCTCATAGGGGGATAGATTGGTAGGAAAAGACCATCGCTCGTCCCTGACCGTCACTCATAAGGAAGGCAATCAAAAAATAAATCATGCTCTGACTTCATCACATAATGGTTCACCATACATGCATCCTACGGAAATCACAAACTTCAACACAAGTATTTCTACCAATCCACAATTACTCACTAGAATGACTCTAATATCACCAGCTTTATATCTCAAAACAATCATAAGGAATCAAACTTCTCATAGTATTCAATGCTCTTTATATGAACGCTTTTATTATATCCCTCTTGGATGACTATCATATTAGGAATAAATTCATAACCTAAGAAAATTACCATGATATTTAGAGACTCTCAAAATAATACAAGTGAAGCATGAGAGTTCAACAATTTCTATAAAATAAAGCCACCACTGTGCTCTAAAAAGATATAAGTGAAGCACTAGAGCAAATTGCCTAGCTCAAAAAATATAAGTGGAGCACATAGAGTATTCTAATAAATTCACGATTCATGCGTGTCCCTCTCAAAAGATGTGTACAGGTAGGTGTTGGCGAACGTAGTAATTTTAAAAAAAATCTACGCACACGCAAGATCATGGTGATGCATAGCAACGAGAGGGGAGAGTGTTGTCCATGTATCCTCGTAGACCGAAAGCGGAAGCATTAGCACAATGCGGTTGATATAATCGTACGTCTTCACGATCCGACCGATCAAGTAGCGAACGCATGGCACCTCCGAGTTCTGCACACGTTCAACTCGATGATGTCCGTCGAACTCCGATCTAGTCGAGTGTTGAGGGAGAGTTTCGTCAGCACGACGGCGTGGTGACGATGATGATGTTCTACCGACGCAGGGCTTTGCCTAAGCACCACTACGACATGATCGAGGTGGATTATGGTGGAGGGGGGCACCGCACACGGCTAAGAGATCATTTGTTGTGTCTATGGGGTGCCCCCTGGCCACGTATATAAAGGAGTGGAGGAGGGGAGGGGCCGGCCATCTCTATGGCGCGCCCTAGGGGAGTCCTACTCCCACCAGGAGTAGGATTCCTCCTTTCCTAGTAGAACTAGGATCCCTTTCAAGTAGTAGGAGTAGGAGAGAAGGAAAGGGAAGGGAAAAGGAGAAGGAAGGAAGGGGGCGCCCCCCCCTCCCTAGTCCAATTCGGACCAGCCAATGGGGAGGGGTGCGGCCACCCTTGAGGCCTTTCTCTCCTTTCCCGTATGGCCCATTAAGGCCCAATACGAATTCTCGTAACTCCCCGGTACTCCCGAAAATACCCGAATCACTCGGAACCTTTCCGATTGCCAAATATAGTCGTCCAATATATCGATCTTTACATCTCGACCATTTCGAGACTCCTCGTCATGTCCCCGATCTCATTCGGGACTCCGAACTCCTTCGGTACATCAAAACACATAAACTCATAATATAACCGCCATCGAACTTTAAGCGTGTGGACCCTACGGGTTCGAGAACTATGTAGACATGACCGAGACACGTCTCCGGTCAATAACCAATAGCGGAACCTGGATGCTCATATTGGCTCCTACATATTCTACGAAGATCTTTATCGGTCAAACCGCATAACAACATACGTTGTTCCCTTTGTCATCGGTATGTTACTTGCCCGAGATTCGATCGGCGGTATCTCAATACCTAGTTCAATCTCGTTACCGGCAAGTCTCTTTACTCATTCCGTAATACATCATCCCACAACTAACTCATTAGTTGCAATGCTTGTAAGGCTTATAGTGATGTGCATTACCGAGTGGGCCCGGAGATACCTCTCCAACAATCGGAGTGACAAATCCTAATCTCGAAATACACCAACCCAACAAGTACCTTCGGAGACACCTGTAGAGCACCTTTATAATCACCCAGTTACGTTGTGACGTTTGGTGGCACACAAAGTGTTCCTCCAGTAAACGGGAGTTGCATAATCACGTAGTCATAGGAACATGTATAAGTCATGAAGAAAGCAATAGCAACATACTAAACGATCGTGTGCTAAGCTAATGGAATGGGTCAAGTCAATCACATCATTCTCCTAATGATGTGATCTCATTAATCAAATGAAAACTCTTTGTCTATGGTTAGGAAACTTAACCATCTCTGATCAATGAGCTAGTCAAGTAGAGGCATACTAGTGACATATTGTTTGTCTATGTATTCACACATGTATTATGTTTCCGGTTAATACAATTCTAGCATGAATAATAAACATTTATCATGTTATAAGGAAATAAATAATAACTTTATTATTGCCTCTAGGGCATATTTCCTTCAGTGGGATGATTGTGGCAAACTAAAAATCAAAAACTCATATCATACAAGATGCTCCAAGAAAAACACATATCATGTGGTGAATAAAATATAGCCTCAAGTAAATTTACCGAGACGAAGACGAAAGAGGGGATGCCATCCGGGGCACCCCCAAGCTTAGATGTTTGGTTGTCCTTGAATATTACCTTGGGGTGCCTTGGGCATCCCCAAGCTTAGGCTCTTGCCACTCCTTATTTCGATGTCCATCAAATCTTTACCCAAAACTTGAAAACTTCATAACACAAAACTCAACAAAAACACATGAGATCCGTTAGTATAAGAAAATAAATCACCACTTTTTGTTACTATTGTGAACTCATTCTTTATTTATATCTACTACATTCCAACTTCTTCATGGTTCATACCCCCCGATACTACCCATAGATTCATCAAAATAAGCAAACAACAAATAGAAAACAGAATTTGTCAAAACCAGAACAATCTGTAACAATCTGAAAACTTCGTATACTTTTGTAACTCCAAAAATTCTGAATAATTAGGACAACAGAGGCAATTCATATATCAATATTGTGTAAAAAAATCGAATTTTTTTCACTCTTCTGTTGTTTTTAGAAATTCTGGCAATGAGCGCAAAAGTTTCTGTTTTTCAGTAAGATCAAATCAACAATCATCGTAGACCATCCCAAAGGTCTGGCTTGGCTCAAACACTAATTGAAACACCAAAACACAATTATTATAGAGGTAATAATGTGTATTTATTGAAAACAGTACCAAAAGCAAAAAGATAAAAATAAAAATTGGGTTGCCTCCCAACAAGCGCTATTGTTTAATGTCCCTAGGTAGGCATAAAACATAGATCTAGGTATTGTCATCTTTGGTATGCAATTCCTCAATTGCACCTCTGTGCCTCCTATGAAGTTCTTTGATCTTATTGATAATCACACTCCTTGGTAGGAAATCAAGAAATTCATTTGTGGCAATAGGTTCCTTCACGATATTAACAAAGCTAGGGTGAACACTTATCACCATAAGATCTTCATTTCCCTTACTAGATGATCCCCCTTTATGTTTAGGAACATAAATAAACTTAGCAGCCTTGGTGGAAGGAAAATTTTGGGTAGTTTTAACGAAGGAAAAAGCAGAACCCAAGTTGGTAATAATATCTTCTAGCTTATCAATTCTAGTAGAACCTTGATCTGTCTTCTCATTAACTATGGGTTCCTTTTCCTTTAAATTCTTCAAAGTGATTCCTACCTTTCATCCATATTGAGTAATATGACTATGAATCTTCTTATCCAAGTTTTCAATAAGCTCTACGGTAGCAATTTTATTCTCAATAATATCAAGTCTTTGCATCACATGTTCGAAAGTTAAAACATTTTCGTTAACAATGAGAGGTGGTGAGCCTACCAAATCTATCATAGCATTATAAGCACCCAAAGAATGGCTACCCAATAAATTACCTCCAATGATGGTATCTGGAACATATCTATACCAACTAGTAGCACCCACATAAAAATTACGGAGAATAACAGTAGTAGATTGCTTATGAGTAGATCTATTTTGAGCATTGCAAATTCTATATCAACCATCTTTTAAATTGTTCCCTCCCTTTTCTTAAAATTGAGAACCTCACTTTCGGGAGTTCTAAGAATGGTATAAGGACTAGCCATGATAGCAAATCAAGTGATCTAGCACACAAGCAAACAAAAAGCAAACGGAAAGATGAACGAAAGAAGGGTGAATAAAAATGCAAATCTTTTTGTGTTTTTCTGAAAATGTTTTAGACGTGGGGGAGAGGCAAATGGAAAATAATGTAATGCAAGATATGGGAGTTTATGGTGGGAACTTGGTAGGCTTGATGTAGAACCTCCCCAGCAACAGCGCCAAAAATTCTTCCTACTACTTCTTGAGCTTGCGTTGGTTTTTCCCTTGAAGAGGACAGGGTGATGCAGCAAAGTAGAGGTAAGTATTTCCCTTAGTTTGAGGACGAAGGTATCATCTAGTAGGAGGTACACGCAAGTCTCCAATATGTGCACCTGCACAAACAATCAAACACTTGCACCCAACTCGATAAAGGGGTTGTCAATCCCTTCACGGTCACTTGCAAGGATGAGATCTGATAGAGATAGATATAAAAGATTACTAAAACATAAACAGAGTAAAAAACAAATAAATTTCGATAAAGTATTTTTTGGGTTTTTTGGTTTATAGATCTGAAAACATATGATGGAAAATAGACCCAGGGGCCATAGGTTTCGCTAGAGGCTTCTCTCTTGAAAGAAAATAATACACTAGTGAACAAATTACTTGATAGAGGCGAAGGTGTCCCGATGTTTCGATGATATGGTGGCTATCGTTTTCTGTGGGAGTCAACCTTGACAATCCTACTACGAACGTGCGAGATGTCGCGCCTTAGCAATCGCTAAACCAACTTCCGAGGGGTTATTGACCACGCCGGAGCACGATCAACCTGACCACAAGGGTTTGTTTCCTGCGAGCAAACGAAGAACAAGCAAGAAACTGAGATTCCAATCTGGATATCGCGAATATAAGATGAACGCTTTATTGATCAAGGTGGGGTTCTGTGATGTCTTGGTCTGGTCGTTGAACACAAACGAAGTACGCAAAGTTGCAGCTATGGCGAACTTTCGATCTAAACAAAACCCAAAGTCTAAACGATGCCCTAAGGGTTGTATATATGGAGGAGAGAGGGGGGCATTTCGTGGCCCTTGGAGGATGGCTCCGAACCAACCTTAAATCTTGTTTCCCCACACATACGGACTCCAAAAACAGCCTATAATCAAGTATTTCGAAATTACATGGGCCTGGCCCAAAAATAAGGTGATGCAGCACCTAGGATAGCCTCTGGACGAAATTTATGAAGTGGCATCTTGTATATTTCGTCCAAGGCTTCATGCACTCATTATGGTGGCTTCAAACTCCTGGAATCATCACTTGTAACTCCGTTCTTGTTCCCCTTGTGCACGCCATCATCTCCATGCTTGAACTTGCTCCAAGGTTCGTCTTTCTTGTCCAAGCTAGGCCCTTCATTTGTAAGCAAAACAAATGTATCCAATTTAGGCAGCATCATATTCTCATGAACATTAGAATCGTTACCAAGAAACGAAAGTACCTGGTAATTTAATTTGTGTGCACGAGCTCTAGTAATTGGTCCAATATGTATAGCAGCAGAGGCTGTGGGTGTAACAATGGTATTGATATCCTCATCATCCTCCCCTTCTTGAAATGAGGTCGTCCTCGACGGAAGCTCATCTTCCTCACCCAAATAAGGCTTCAAATCTGCAATGTTAAAAGTGGGACTAACCCCAAAATCTGCAGGCAGCTCAAGTTTATATGCATTGTCATTTATTTTCTCTAAGACCTTAAAAGGACCATCAGCACGTGGCATTAGCTTTGATTTGCGCAAATTAGGAAATCTATCCTTACGCAAATGTAACCAAACAAGATCTCCAGGTGCAAACACAACATGTTTTCTACCCTTATCTCCGGCAAGTTTATATTTAGCATTCAAACGCTCAATGTTTTCCTTAGTTAACTCATGCATTTTTAAAATCAATTCAGCATGTTCTTTAGAATCAAAATTAACCTTCTCCGAAGATGGAAGAGGCAACAAATTAATAGGTGCACGAGGTAGGAAACCATACACAATTTCAAAGGGCACATCTTAGTAGTAGAATGCAATGAACGATTATAAGCAAAATCAATATGAGGCAAGCATTCTTCTCACATTTTCTTATTATTCTTCAAAACATCCCAAAGCATAGTATACAATGTTCTATTGACTACTTCAGTTTGTCCATCAGTTTGGGATGACAGGTAGTACTAAAAAGCAGTTTAGTCCCCAATTTAGCCCATAAACATCTCCAAAAGTGGCTAAGAAATTTAGTATCACGATCTGAAACAATAGTATTTGGCACACCATGCAAGCGAATAATTTCACGAAAGAACAAATCAGCAACATTAACAGCATCTTCGCTTTTATGACATGGTATAAAGTGTGCCATTTTCAAGAATCTATCCACGACAACAAATATGCTATCCCTCCCCTTCTTTGTTCGAGGTAAACCTAAAACAAAGTCCATAGATATATCCTCCCAAGGAACACTAGGTACGGGCAAAGGCATATATAAACCATGAGGATTGAGTCGTGACTTAGCTTTTTGACATGTAGTGCAGTGAACAACAAAACGCTCAACATCCCGTCTCATCTTTAGCCAAAAGAAATGTGTACCAAGTACATCCTCCGTCTTCTTCACGCCAAAGTGTCCCATTAATCCTCCTCCATGCACCTCTTGCAACAACAGAAGACGAACGGAGCTAGCTGGAATGCACAGCTTGTTAGCACGAAACACAAATCCATCATTAATGACGAACTTGTTCCATGTTCTTCCTTATTTACAATTCTGCATTACATCTTTAAAATCAGCACCATGCACATATTGATCTTTGATGGTCTCCAAACCAAATATTTTGAAGTCAAGTTGTGAAAGCATAGTATAACGACGAGACAATGCATCAGCAATAACATTTTCTTTACCCTTCTTGTGTTTAATGACATAAGGGAAAGTCTCAATGAATTCAACCCATTTAGCATCTCTACGATTTGTTTAGCTTGGCTTTTAATATGTTTCAGCGATTCATGATCAGAATGTATAACAAATTCTTTGGGCCATAAATAATGTTGCCATGTTTCTAAAGTCCGAACAAGAGCATATAATTCTTTATCATATGTAGAATAATTCAGACTAGGCCCACTCAATTTTCAGAAAAGTATGCAACAGATTTGCCATCTTGTAATAACACACCTCCTAAACCAATTCCACTAGCATCACATTCAAGCACAACAGTCTTATTAAAATCGGGAAGTTGGAGTAAAGGAGCATGTGTCAACTTATCTTTCAATACCGTGAAGGCTTCTTCCTGTGTGGTACCCCAAACAAAAGGTACATCCTTCTTTGTAAGCTCATTGAGAGGTGCAGCAATGGTGCTGAAAATTCTCACAAAACGCCTATAGAATCTAGTGAGGCCAAGAAAACTCCTCACTTGTGTGATCGTTTTGGGCTGCGGCCAACTCTCAATAGCTTCAATCTTGGCTTTATCAACTTCAATTCACTGTGGAGTAACAACATAGCCAAGAAAAGATACTCGGTAGGTGCAGAAGGTGCACTTCCCAAGGTTACCAAACAAACGTGCATCACGTAGAGCAATAAAAACAGCACGTAAATGTTCCAAATGTTCCTCCAAAGATTTGCTATAAATCAGTATATCATCAAAATAGACTACCACAAATCGTCCAATGGAAGCACGTAAAACTTCGTTCATTAATCTCATGGAAGTACTAGGTGCATTAGTTAACCCAAAAGGCATGACTAACCACTCATATAATCCAAACTTAGTTTTAAATGCTGTTTTCCATTCATCTCCCAATTTCATACGAATTTGATGGTATCCACTACGCAAATCAACTTTGGAGAATATTGTAGAGCCACTCAATTCATCAACAATGTTGTCTAGCCTAGGAATAGGACGACGATAACGAATAGTAATATTGTTAATGCCTCTAAACTCGACACACATACGCGACGTACCATCCTTTTTCGGCACTAAAACTATAGGAATAGCACAAGGACTAAGGGATTCGCGTATATAACCTTTGTCGAGCAGCTCCTATACTTGGCGCATAATCTCCTTCATCTCCTCCGGATTGGTACGGTATGGCACACGGTTGGGTAATGATGCACCGGGAATTAAGTCAATTTGATACTCAATCCCTCGAATAGGTGGTAATCCCGGCGGCACGTCTTGTGGAAAGACGTCAGCAAACTCCTGCAAAATGTTAGTGACAGCAGGAGGAAAAGAGGAAGGCATGTCCCCGAATGAAAATAATGCCTCTTTGCACACGAAAGCATAGCAAACAGATTTGCTAAAATCTAGATCATCAAATCAGATTTGGTGGCAAGTAAACATGCACTTTTCAATTTAATTTCAGAAGCAACACTAGATGGTTTATTATTAGGCTTTAGTTGTTGCTCAAATTCTTTTTCCATAATCTGATTTTCACTCTTATTTTGCTCCTGTTTTGCTTTATTAGCTCTATTAATATCATCTTTCAAAATGGAATCAGGAGTCATAGGAAGCAAAGTAATATTTTTATCCTTATGAACAAGAGTATATTGATTGTTTCTACCATGGTATACAAATTTTTTATCAAATTGCCATGGTCTACCAAGTAATAAGGAACTTGCTTGCATAGGTACCACATCACAATCAACATAACCAACATATGTAGAGATACTAAAATGCACACGAATGGTACGTGTTACCTTAACATTGCCGTTGTTGTTGAACCATTGGATGTAGTAAGGATCTGGATGCGGTCTTGTGGTGAGAGAGAGCTTCTCCACCATCTCCATGCTAGCCAAGTTGTTGCAGCTCCCTCCATCTATGATGACACGAATAGAACGTTCCTTCACAACTCCCTTTGCATGGAACAAATTATGCCTCTGATTTTGCTCAGCTTGTGTAACCTTCACACTCAAAACACGTTGATCAACTAAACATTCATACTTGTTAGCATCTTCAGCAGCCATGTATTGCGTCTCATGATCAGAATCATCTCCACCATGTTCTTCATGTGTAATAAGAGCCAAAGTCTCCTCATCATAGTCACTAGCGGACTCATACCCAGCATCCTTAGTAGCAATCATCACACACTGAGATTTGCATTCTCTCGCAAAATGTCGTCTTCCCTTACAACAACGACAAATAATATCACTTGTGTGCCCTGTTGATGCCATGTAATAAGAAGAGCTCTGCGCAGGCCCGGCAGGTGTGCTCCTGGCAGATAGTGGTGGTTGTGCATGCTTTCTTGTATCACGGCTGGAGGTGGCACCTGATGGAGGTGCTGGTGTGTGACGCCCGAGACAGATGCGCCAGGTGTCTCCCAGTTATTCGCTCTTGTTGTCTTGTCTTTTGCTTGCGTGTTGCATCTTGCCATGTCATCATCCACATTGCATCTGCATGTTTTAAAAACTTGCATTCGTCCGGATCTCCCAGTTCTTTCCGTTGTCTGTTCTGAGCCCAGACACACTTGCACGCGCCCGCGGCATGTCCGAAATACAATTTTATAAGTGGCCGGAGAATGTTCTCGGAATGGGTTGAAACTTGGTGTGCGGTCTTATTATAGTGTAGGTAGGCCGCCTGCCAAGTTTCATCGCATTCGGAGTCCGTCTGACGCCCCAACGATTAACTATAGCGGCAGTATAGCCGGTCAAATGTCAGACGTTTTCGGTCTCCGGAAACAGTTGCCGGGTTGCACTTCTCTTCTCTTCTCTCAGCCCATGGCCTTCTAGCACATCCCACCTGTAGCCCACTACCTACTGCCAGGTCCAACCTAACCTTTCTCGTCAGCCCGCGACCCTCCTCGCGCGCGCCCGAAAATTGTCCCGGACCCGACCCGGGCAGTCGTCATCGTTGTGTCCGGATCATCCCCAAACATCTACAAAACGTCTCCGTCTTGTTAATTGGACTTCCTAACATATTTTTTTCTCGATCGCCCGATTACGATCGGAGGGGCGAGCTAGTCCCTACCCAAATATCCACATACTATATATGTATCAGTCCAACCCTAAAATCAAGGAGAGATGTCCCATCCTTCCCCCTCGCGCCACCACTTTCAAATTCTCCTCATTTTCCTCTCCTACCAGATCCAACTTGCGGCCCCGACCAGCTCCACCTTGCTTTCAGCGCCGGCCCACCAGATCACAACCTCCGACCTCCTCCCTCGTCGGTGCGCCAAGCCCCGATGACCAGTAGGTCCCCAGCGCTGCCCTCCTTCCCTGCCTCCTCTGTTATCCACTCTTGATCCCGCTCTCTCACGTCCGTGTCTCTCCCCGCCATGGACAGGTACTGCCAAGCAGGGGTTTGCCGCTGGAAACGGACTCCTCGTGCCGATCCCTTCCGCCGGCCTCCACCCCCTCATCTGCCTCCAGCCGTCCCCGTCGCCAAGCGCCGCCGACGACCTCCATCTTCCTGCATCGCGCCATGTACTGCGCCCCTGCTTCCTCCGCTTCGAGGACGAGGCCCAGTGCTCAAGCCCGTGCTGCACCTCCGGGAACGAGCTCGACACCGTCCTCTACTTCGCCTGCATGAACCCCGCACTCGTCTACTCGCCCGGACGGACGCCTCGCCGGACTCCTCCCGCGCCAAGCCTCACGCCGTCGACCTGCAGGACCGAGCCGCCGTCGTTCGTTGTCCCTGCAGCCTCCCCGCTCTCCTTGTCGGCGCAGGGAGAGGAGCTCCTCTCGAAGTACAGCAACAGCGACCCCAGCGCAGGAGGATAGCCATGGGAGCACAACTGCAACAGCGACCGCCATGGATTCCCTGTTTCCAAATCGCGCCAAGTTCGTCGTCGTCGCGCCAAGTCCGTTTTCAGTCGCTGAGGAGCCACTCCTTCACCCGCCCCGCAAGCCTGCCTCCAGCGCCGCCTCCTTCCTTGGATCCTCACCACCCCGTCGCCCTGCCTGCCTCCTCTACTTCGCTCGAGCTGGGAGGACGATGCACACTCCAGATGCGTTGACCACGAACGCCCGAGCCAGCCTTCCGCTGTTGTGGACCAAATCCTTGCCTCCAGATCCGGCACAGCTCGCGTCCAGCCTGCCCATGAGGCCTGGTGAGCTTCAGTTCCAGCTCCCATGATGCTATCGGGCCTACTAGTTTCGGCCATAGTATTTTTTTTCCTGCGCTGCGTTTTTAATCTTTTATTCCAGAGACTACAGTTTTGCAGAAAAGCCCTCCAACATCATGCATATTATATCACCAACCGTGCATCATATTAAAATAAGTTATATATATATATAATGCTTAGAATTATGTGTAGATTAATAATATGCCACTTTCTTGCCATGTTAAAATGTTTAAAATGAAGTTTGCATTGTTTTGCTCCTATGCCATGTTAAAAATGCTTTAATTCATAACTAATTAACCGTAGCTCGGTTTTAAATAATCTTTATATGTAAATGGGGTAGAAAAATGCCTAGTTTAACATAGTGCATTTTTCTTGCATGTTTAATAACTCTAAAATTGTGTTTGGGGCAGAACAGTATCTAACCTTAAAATATGCACATGGGGATTTTTCCGGACTTGTTGTTTGTTGTTCCGGCCTCATTTAAACTTGCCTAGATAGATAGTTTCATTATGATTCACATCTTGACATGCTAACAACATTTAATATTGTTGGGTACCTAAACAAGAGAGAACTAAATAAGTCATGTGGTGTTCCGTCAATTTGCATATTGAGCTCCACTAAATTTGTAGGTTTGTTTTGTGCATTTTGCCATGCCATGTTTCATTAAACCGGACATGCATAATACTTGGTTGTGCATCATGCCATGATTATGTGGTGGTTGTTTACTATGTTGTGTGCTTCTTTCCGGTGTTTCTTCTTCGGGTTGGTTCCGATGACGTCACGTTTGTGAGGATTTGTTCGACTACGTCTGTTTGCCTTCTTCATGGACTCGTTCTTCTTCCTTGCGAGATCTCAGGCAAGATGACCATACCCTCGAAATCACTTCTATCTTTGCTTGCTAGATGCTCGCTCTTTTGCTATGCCTATGATGCGATACCTACCACTTGCTATATCTTGCCTCCCATATTGCCATGAGCCTCTAACCCACCTTGTCCTAGCAAACCGTTGTTTGGCTATGTTACCGCTTTGCTCAGCCCCTCTTATAGCGTTGTTAGTTGCAGGTGAAGATTGGAGCTTGTTCCATGTTTGGAACATGGATATTTGTTGGGATATCACAATATATCTTATTTACTTAATGCATCTATATACTTGGTAAAGGGTGGAAGGCTCGGCCTTATGCCTGATGTTTTCTTCCACTCTTGCCGCCCTAGTTTCCATCATATCGGTGTTATGTTCCCGGATTTTGCGTTCCTTACATGGTTGGGTTATAATGGGAACCCCTTGACAGTTTGCCTTGAATAAAACACCTCCAGTAATGCCCAACATTGGTTTTACCATTCGCCACCTAGCCTTTTTCCCTTGGGTTTCGCGGACTCAAGGGTCATCTTTATTTTAACCCCCCCCCCCCCCGGGGAGGGGGACCAGTGCTTCTCTAAGTGTTGGTCCAACTGAGCGATGTCCGGGGCTACCAGGGGCAACTATGGGCTGGCCTACCCGACGTCTTGCTCATTCGGTGTGCCTTGAGAACGAGATATGTGCAGCTCCTATCGAGATTTGTCGGCACATCTGGGTGTTATTGCTGGTTTAGTTTTACCATTGTCGAGATGTCTTGTAACTGGGATGCCGAGTCTGATCGGATTGTCTTGGGAGAAGGAATATCCTTCCTTGACCGTGAGAGCTTGTGATGGGCTAAGTTGGGACACCCCTGCAGGGATTTGAACTTTTGAAAGTCGTGCCCGCGGTTATGGGCAGATGGGAATTTGTTAATGTCCGGTTGTAGAAAACCTGAAACTTAACTTAATTAAAATGCATCAACCGCGTGTGTAGCCGTGATGGTCTCTTCTCGGTGGAGTCCGGGAAGTGAACACGGTGTTGGAGTTATGCTTGAACGTAGGTTGTTCGAGGATCACTTCTTGATCATAGTTTTCTCGACCGTGCTTTGCCTTCTCTCCTCGCTCTCATTTGCGTATGTTAGCCACCATATATGCTAGTGCTTGCTGCAGCTCCACCTCATACCTTTTACCCTACCTTTAAGCTTAAATAGTCTTGATCGCGAGGGTGTGAGATTGCTGAGTGCCCGTGACTCACAAATACTTCCAAAACCAGTTTGCAGGTGCCGTTGAAACTGTGCAGGTGACGCAACCAAGCTCAAGGAGGAGCTCGATGAAGATCTTGTTCATTGTGTTGTTTCGTTTTCAGTTGATCAGTAGTGGAGCCCAGTTGGGACGATCGGGGATCTGTAGCATTTGGGGTAGTCTTCTTTTATTTTGGTTCCGTAGTCAGACCTTGCTTGTATCTGGATGATGTAATGCTTTAATCATGTATTGTGTGAAGTGGCGATTGTAAGCCAACTATGTACCTCTTTTCCTTATTCATTACATGGGTTGTGTGAAGATTACCTCACTTGCGACATTGCTTACGATGCGGTTATGCCTCTAAGTCATGCTTCGACACGTGGGAGATATAGCCACATCGTGGGCGTTACAAGTTGGTATCAGAGCCTTCCCCGACTTTAGGAGCCCCCTGCTTGATCGAATCGCTGGCGTTGTTGAGTCTAGAAAAATGTTTTGAGTCATTTAGGATTATATGTATCGGAGAGTAGGATTCTTTTACTCCTCAGTCCCTTCGTCGCTCTGGTGAGGCATCCTAACATAGAGTTTTGACTCTTCTCTTCTCAAATTTCACTAAAAAAATTTAGGATCACGTGGGTATCTTGGAATCGTTCCGATGGTTTTGTGACGAGAACATTGTTCTTGGTGCCTCCTGACATTTAGGGGTTGTGGCATTGTCCCGGGGAGTTGAGTTCCGAGGTGTTGTCATCACAATTTTATCGTTGCAATTCTGGAATACCTGAGTTTCGCCGACATCGAAAATCTCTTTTATGCAGTTGTTGGTGAGATAACCTCGACGCCACCCAGTACTGGGGCGGGAGTTTGGGAGTATTGCATAACTTGTATAACGCGTGCTTTTCGAAGGTTGAGGTAAATGATATCCGAAGGTTTCTTGGCTATGTGTTGAAGGATGGATACAGCTGGATGTAGGATTTGTTAGTTTTGGGTGAGATATTATGCTTCCCTTGTATCCCCAACACCTGATTGCATAACCGGAAAATTTCGGGAGTTTATAAGTGGGAATTCAAGTAGCTCTTAGGATATCTTTCCGACAGATGTATGATATGAAATTGGGGTTTGACGTCTAGTGGTCCTCCTATCCACGGTTGGTTTTACAGTGGTCTCGTTGTGTCTTAAAGAGTCCTTGGCTATGCTGACTCGGGGACGCTTCGTATGTCATGTGCACTTCCTTGTACATGATGGTGCTGTACGATCGAGCCCGTGTAGGCCCCACCACGAAAACTTCGGACGAAATCTCTATCATATGTTTGTTCCGGCTTATTTTGCAAGCCAATCCTTTGTTTTGTTTGAGTTGTGGTATTCGTGTTGCTTCAATGTCAAGTGTTGATTCCATATCTTTCCTAAGCGCTGTTCTCATATTTCTATGTGAATACTAATCCTTCTTGATCATCGAGATTGTGTTGTCAATCCTTTTCAACCAGCATGTCTCTCTTCAAGTGGATCTAATCACTTCAACATTAGCAAGATCAATTATCAGTTCTTCTCAACGGTGTTTGCTTCATTCGTTCCAAGCTGCCTTTGTTTTCCCACCCACCCACCGCTTTTTCTTCAAGGACTCGGATTTCTTAGTTCGTTATCCATTTTATGGTTATGAAGTCTCTCCATTCTTTTCCGTCAATGTTCTTATCCGGTGATTCCCATGAAGATTCTAACGGAGCTTCTAGTTCATCATTCTTCATTTCTTTTATCTTCTCCGGTGGATTCAAATCAAGCTTTTGGTGTTGATCATATCCATTTTCCTTGTTTCAAATGTTTTCTCATGCCGGTGCACCTCGTAATCATTCCCCGCTAGCTATTCAATTGTTCCGGAGTACTCCAGATATCTTGAAGATTCGTGTTTCCACTCTGCATTCGTTCAAGTTCTTTCGCGGATGTTATCTCATTCAAGCCATTTAATTCAACCGGTGCAATCTCTCTTTTCAAGCAATCGTTCAACGGTGTTTCTTTTCAGTGGGCCCTAACCCACGGGTCTTTTCCCAGGATCTTACCTGACTCTCCTAATTTTCCCGGAGCTAGCCTAAATTCTTTCAAAGTTTGACGTAAGAATGAATTGTCATCAGTCATATGTCTTCCTCCAAGAGCTGTCAAATTCTTTCATCGTTGGTTCAACCTTTATAATTTTCATACCGAAGTGTCTCAACAACTCATGGTGTTTTTTTTCTCGTCATCATTCTCAACATTTGAAGACCGAAGAAGAGTTTTCCTCCAAATCTTATCCGTTCTCTCAAAGATTCGTCATTCTAGCTTGTTGCCATCCTCTCATAATTGTTTTTGATTGTGAGAATTCTTTTCACCTATCCGGAGCAATTCAAGATTCTTTTCAATTTGATTCTCCGGAGCACATCTTTTCAGAAGACTTATTCATTCTCAGCTTTCAGCTCTCGTTCTCCAAATCTTACCGGTGCATCATTCAAATGTTCCCTAATAAGTTTGCGGTCTATTCATCCTCAGGTATCAAATTCCCTCAAGTATCGTCATTCGTTTACAATTCTTTCCGGCGATTTGTGTCTTTGCCACTTCCATTTTTAATTCTTACGGTGGCTCATTCAATATGTTTCTCTTACCTTGTTATCATATCAATTCTTTCCCGAAGTTCCAAGCTCTCGCAATTATATCACCACGGAGATCCATCCAAGTCATTATAAGGCTTCACCTTGTGTTGTCAACTTTTCTTTCTTTTTTTTATCATCATTTTGTTACCGGAGTTCTTCATGGAGGTTCTACATGATGGTTCATAAAGGATTTAATTCCTTCTCGAAGTATTCATCAAGATTCTTTTCAAAGGAGCTCAAGTATTCTTCATCTTGCATTCGAAGTGCAATTCTTTCTATCTTATCTTTTCAGGTGGTGTTATGTCTTTCTTGACAATTTTTCCTCCATGTTTCATGATTCATAAGTTGTCCAGAATGAGATAGTTAAACCCATCAATTTCTTCGAGCATGAGCTCTTCTCAATCCATCAATCTCTTCGTTTGAGTTATCTTGTGTCATATTTCACCTTAAGCCTTCCCTAAGGGTTGCCTCTATTTGTGGTGATTATGCATGACCCAAGCTTGCTCTTTATCCTCTTGGTGGAAGAAGTTTTCATCTCCTCGGTGATCTCAAGCAAGCAGTTGTTTTTGTTAGTGGAAGAATTTCACCTCATAGTTTTGAGATGTTTCCCATAAGCACACTACAAGCCTTTTTGTTTCGATTGTTGGTTTACAAACAACTCCGTTTTAACCTTCTTCAAAAGGGTGCTTTCCAAGCTCAATTGTGGCAGAAGTTGCCATTTTTTTCTCCATTTTGTTATTCCAATGATATACCTTCTATTCTTACTTCCAGAAGCATTGTGTTGTTACTCTCTTCGTCCCATCAACTCATTTTTGGCCAAGATCATATTCTTTTATAGCTTATCCGTTTAACCAGAGTGTTGCGCAAGTCTTGCATCTCTTTTCAACCGGTGTGCTACCCGAATTGGTTCTTTATTATTCCTCTTTCTTAACGGAGTGCTTTCAACTTTGTTCATCTTTGTTGTTTTCTTTCCTTCAAGTTGTTCAACCTCTCAAGATTCTTTGGTTTCACTCGTTTGTCAAAGAAGCAACTTAGTTTTACCTCTTCTCTTTCTCTTCCGTTTTCCCACCGGTGCCATCCTAGATCTCAGGACGAGATCCTCTCGTAGTGGTGGAGTGTTGTTACGCCCGAGACCGGTGCGCCATGTGTCTCCTAGTTATTCGCTCTTGTTGTCTTGTCTTTTGCTTGTGTGTTGCATCTTGCCATGTCATCATCCACATTGCATCTGCATGTTTTAAAAACTTGCATTCGTCCGGATCTCCCAGTTCTTTCTGTTGTCCGTTCTGAGCCCAGACACACTTGCACGCGCCCGTGGCATGTCCGAAATACTATTTTATAAGTGGCCGGAGAATGTTCTCGGAATGGGTAGAAAGTTGGCGTGCAGTCTCATTATAGTGTAGGTAGGCCGCCTGCAAAGTTTCATCGCATTCGGAGTCCGTCTAACACCCCAACGATTAACTATAGCGGCAGTATAGCCGGTTAAATGTCGGACATTTTCGGTCTCCGGAAACGGTTCTTGGGTTGCACTTCTCTTCTCTTCCCTTAGCCCATGGCCTTCTAGCACAGCCCACCTGCAGCCCACTACCTACCGCCAGGTCCAACCTAACCTTTCTCGTCAGCCCGCGACCCTCCTTGCGCACGCCCGAAAACTGTCCCGGACCCGACCCGGGCAGTCGTCACCGTTGTGTCCGGATCATCCCAAAACAACTACAAAACGTCTTCGTTTTGTTAATTGGACTTCCTAACATATTTTTTCTCGACCGCCCGATTACGATCGGAGGGACGAGGTAGTCCCTACCCAAATATCCACATACTATATATGTACCAGTCCAACCCTAAAATCAAGGAGAGCTGTCCCATCCTTCCCCCTCGCGCCGCCACTTTCCAAATCCTCCTCGTTTTCCTCTCCTACCAGATCCAACTTGCGGCCCCGACCAGCTCCACCTTGCTTTCAGCGCCGCCCAACAGATCACAACCTCCGACCTCCTCCCTCGTCGGCGCGCCAAGCCCCGATGACCAGTAGGTCCCCAGCGCTGCCCTCCTTCCCTGCCTCCTCTGTTATCCACTCTTGATCCCGCTCTCTCACATCCGTGTCTCTCCCTGCCAAGAGGGGTTTGCCGCTGGAAACGAACTCCTCGTGCCGATCCCTTCCGCTGGCCTCCACCCCCTCATCTGCCTCCAGCCATCCCCGTCGCCAAGCACCGCCGACGACCTCCATCTTCCTGCATCGCGCCATGTCTCGCGCCCCTGCTTCCTCCGCTTCGAGGACGAGGCCCAGCGCTCAAGCCCGTGTTGCACCTCCGGGTACGAGCTCGACGCCGTCCTATGCTTCGCCTGCATGAACCCCGCGCTCGTCTTCTCGCCCGGACGGACGCCTCGCCGGACTCCTCCCGCGCCAAGCCTCACGTCGTCGACCTGTAGGACCGAGCCGCCGCCGTCCGTTGTCCCTGCAGCCTCCCCGCTCTCCTTGTCGGCGCAGGGAGAGGAGCTCCTCTCAAAGTCCAGCAACGGCGACGCCCAGCGCAGGAGGATAGCCATGGGAGCACAACTGCAGCAGCGACCGCCATGGATCCCCTGTTTCCAAACCGCGCCAAGTTCGTCGTCGTCGCGCCAAGTCTATTTCCAGTCGCTGCGGAGCCACTCCTTCACCCGCCCCGCAAGCCTGCCTCCAGCGCCGCCTCCTTCCTTGGATCCTCACCGCCCCGTCGCCCTACCTGCCTCCTCTGCTTCGTTCGAGCAGGGAGGACGATGCACACTCCAGATGCGTTGACCACGAACGCCCGAGCCAGCCTTCCGCTGTTGTGGACCAAATCCTTGCCTCCAGATCCGGCCCACCTCACGTCCAGCCTACCCATGAGGCCTGGTGAGCTTCAGTTCCAGCTCCCATGATGCTATCGGGCCTACTAGTTTCGGCCCATAGTATTTTTTTTCATGCGCTGCGTTTTTAATCTTTTATTCCAGAGACTACAGTTTTGCAGAAAAGCCCTCCAACATCATGCATATTATAACTCACCAACCATGCATCATATTAAAATAAGTTATATATATAATGCTTAGAATTATGTGTAGATTAATAATATGCCACTTTCTTGCCATGTTAAAATGTTTCAAATGAAGTTTGCATTATTTTGCTCCTATGCCATGTTAAAATGCTTTAATCCATAACTAATTAACCGTAGCTCGGTTTTAAGTAATCTTTATATGTAAATGGGGTAGAAAAATGCCTAGTTTAACATAGTGCATTTTTCTTGCATGTTTAATAACTCTAAAATTGTGTTTAGGGCAGAACAGTATCAAACCTTAAAATATGCACATGGGGATTTTTCCAAACTTGTTGCTTGTTGTTCCGGCCTCATTTAAACTTGCCTAGATAGATAGTTTCATTATGATTCACCTCTTGCCATGCTAAAAACATTTAATGTTGTTGGGTACCTAAACAAGAGAGAACTAAATAAGTCATGTGGTGTTCCGTCAATTTGCATATTGAGCTCCACTTAATTTGTAGGTTTGTTTTGTGCATTTTGCCATGCCATGTTTCATTAAACCGGACATGCATCATACTTGGTTGTGCATCATGCCATGATTATGTGGTGGTTGTTTACTATGTTGTGTGCTTCTTTCCGGTGTTGCTTCTTCGGGTTGGTTCCGATGATGTCGCGTTTGTGAGGATTCGTTCGACTACGTCCGTTTGCCTTCTTCATGGACTCGTTCTTCTTCCTTGCGGGATCTCAGGCAAGATGACCATACCCTCGAAATCACTTATATCTTTGCTTGCTAGATGCTCGCTTTTTTGCTATGCCTATGCTGCGATACCTACCACTTGCTATATCATGCCTCCCATATTGCCATGAGCCTCTAACCCACCTTGTCCTAGCAAACCGTTGTTTGGCTATGTTACCGCTTTGCTCAGCCCCTCTTATAGCGTTGTTAGTTGCAGGTGAAGATTGGAGCTTGTTCCATGTTTGGAACATGGATATTTGTTGGGATATCACAATATATCTTATTTACTTAATGCATCTATATAATTGGTAAAGGGTGGAAGGCTCGGCCTTATGCCTAATGTTTTCTTCCACTCTTGCCGCCCTAGTTTCCGTCATATCAGTGTTATGTTCCCGGATTTTGCGTTCCTTACATGGTTGGGTTATAATGGGAACCCCTTGACAATTCGCCTTGAATAAAACTCCTCCAGCAATGCCCAACATTGGTTTTACCATTCGCCGCCTAGCCTTTTTCCCTTGGGTTTCGCGGACTCAAGGGTCATCTTTATTTTAACCCCCCCCCCCCCCCCCGGGGGGCAGTGCTTCTCTAAGTGTTGGTCCAACTGAGCGATGTCCAGGGCTACCAGGGGCACCTCTGGTCTGGCCTACCCGACGTCTTGCTCATCCGGTGTGCCCTGAGAACGAGATATGTGCATCTCCTATCGGGATTTATCGGCACATCTGGGTGGTGTTGCTGGTTTAGTTTTACCATTGTTGAGATGTCTTGTAACCGGGATGCCGAGTCTGATCGGATTGTCTTGGGAGAAGGAATATCCTTCGTTGACCGTGAGAACTTGTGATGGGATAAGTTGGGACACCCCTGCAGGGATTTGAACTTTCGAAAGTCGTGCCCGCGGTTATGGGCAGATGGGAATTTGTTAATGTCTGGTTGTAGAAAACCCGAAACTTAACTTAATTAAAATGCATCAACCGCGTGTGTAGCCGTGATGGTCTCTTCTCGGTGGAGTCCGGGAAGTGAACACGGTGTTGGAGTTATGCTTGAACGTAGGTTGTTCTAGGATCACTTCTTGATCATAGTTTTCTCGACCATGCTTTGCCTTCTCTCCTCGCTCTCATTTGCGTATGTTAGCCACCATATATGCTAGTGCTTGCTGCAGCTCCACCTCATACCTTTTACCATACCTTTAAGCTTAAATAGTCTTGATCGCGAGGGTGTAAGATTGTTGAGTCCCCGTGACTCACAGATACTTCCAAAACCAGTTTGCAGGTGCCGTTGAAACCGTGCAGGTGATGCAACCAAGCTCAAGGAGGAGCTCGATGAAGATCTTTTTCATTGTGTTGTTTCGTTTTCAGTTGATCAGTAGTGGAGCCCAGTTGGGACGATCGGGAATCTGTAGCATTTGGGGTAGTCTTCTTTTATTTTGGTTCCGTAGTCGAACCTTGCTTGTATCTGGATGATGTAATGATTTATTCATGTATTGTGTGAAGTGGCGATTGTAAGCCAACTATGTACCTCTTTTCCTTGTTCATTACATGGGTTGTGTGAAGATTACCTCACTTGCGACATTGCTTACAATGCGGTTATGCCTCTAAGTTGTGCTTCGACACGTGGGAGATATAGCCGCATCGTGGGCGTTACATGGTGTAGTGGAAGTAGAGGATGCACGTGGTGTCCATGATGAAGATCGACTTGCAGAAAAGTTAGTTCGCACCAATGCCTGTCGATCATGCACTTCACGTTGAGCTTTACAAGCAAGATGGAATAAACGAGTGATATTATTATACTCCTTATACTCTAGAATGGTCTGAATCTCTCTATTTAATCCACCCATAAAACGTGCAAGCATAGCTTCATTCTCCTCAACAATACCACATCTAATCATGCCAGTTTGTAATTCCTGGTAATATTCTTCTACATAATTTTTTCCTTGTCTTAAACGCTGCAATTTTTGAATTAATTCACGTTGATAATATGGTGGAACCCAACGAGTACCCGTAGCAATTTTCAAAGTAGCCCAAGTAGCTGGAATAGGATATAATCTACAATGTTCAGACCACCAAACACATGCAAAGCTAGTGAAAGCACAAACAGCAGCAGGAACACGTCTCTCCTCAGGATATTGTAAACATGTAAATCGTTGTTCAGTTTCTAACTCCCAAGTAAGATATATATTAGGAACATATCTACCCTCAAATGGTGGAATATTCAATTTCAGTTTAGGGAGATGGTCATGTCTCGTACCTGAGGGGGAGCCCTACCATTGCCATTATTTGCATGTGGACGACCTAGTGGTTGTGGTGCTGGTGGTTGCACGTAGTTCTGATTTTGATCAACCTCATCCTTGTAATCTCCCGCATAATCATCCTCCTCCGCATCAGCAGAAGGAGCCATAGAAGTATCAAAAGCAGCACCAACAGGTTGGCCAGGCGCAAGAGGGACACAGCTCGCTCGACGGAGGGCTGTTTCGCGACATGGAGGTAGTCGTTGCTGTTGTTGTTGTAGAGGTGCGTCCCAGCCGGTGGTGGTGGTGGAAGACGCGAGAGCAATTCATTAAACTTGT
Source organism: Triticum aestivum (assembly GCF_018294505.1). NCBI lineage: Eukaryota > Viridiplantae > Streptophyta > Magnoliopsida > Poales > Poaceae > Triticum > Triticum aestivum. Next base: position 271,823,266 of record NC_057800.1, on the reverse strand, counting down.
TGTCGAGCTTTGTTTCGAACGTGTTCTCCATGCCATCTATCTTCTCCATGGCCTCTTCAAATCTGTTTAGCACATCTTGCACATGTCCACTCATCATTTGCTGAAATTTATCATGCAACTCCTTATTCGTCATGTTTTCCCAGTCAGTCTCGTCGTCTTGTGATCCTGCCATGGTTTGCAGCAATAGAAACACACAAGAATATGATCCTACAGACTACTAACAAGAGGTGGTGGTGGGTGTCACAAATCCGTCAACCAAATCTCAAATTCTTACCAGTTCTTACCCAGCAGCAGGCGTTGATTGGCAACCGTCATAGTCAAAACTCTCAAAGCTTGGATAGAGCGATTACCAGGGAGAGTCAAACGCACGACGTAGATGTATGTGGAGCTGGGAAGGCTTATAATATGGTAGCAAAAAGGTTCAGCAATAATCAATTCAGAGATGCAAAGTTGAATAAACGCTCAACGACGGTATTGCGCTGGTCCTAGGCTAGACCGTGTTAGACACGCGAGCCTAGAACACTAACAAAATCACGACGCTACACGTAAACAAGGGAGGAGCATGCTCTGATATTTTTTCACTTTTTTTGCATTTTTTCCTCTCTTTTTTGCTCTGCGACAATTTGTTTTCGAGAAAGTCTACAAATGGTCTAAAATCTACCTAACCAGAATTTTCCACACATAGTTTTTTTTAGCTTGGAACTATTTTTATACTGCGGGTAGCACGAAAGTTCAGGAGTCCTACTATGTCACGACTCGGAGTATGGTGTGATCTGGAAATCCAAAACAGAGTAACAAAATACTGGACTCGGACTAGGACTAGTAGCGGAGATGAATCTGGTGGAACTCGGACTAGTGGCAGCGATGAATCTGGTGGAACTCGGATTGGCGTGATGGCGGTGGATAGGTGGTGGCGGATATGGACTCGGATTGGCGGTGAATATGTGGTGGTGGTATATGGCAGTGACGATAAAGTTGGTGCGGTGGTGGTATATGGCAGCAGCGATGATGATGATGCGGTGGTGATATATATGGCAGCGGCAACGTGAAAACCTGTGAATAGAACTCGAAACTCTAAAGGACTAGACGCTAAGACCAGCAACTTGACACGACAATGCAACCGCAAATTCAACAAAGCAAATACAGAAAAGATTATGCAAAGGCTCAGATTGGTTCGGATAGGATGAACTAACCCTAATTTTTTTTGGCTTTTTCCTGGACTATAGGTATGAAGAACAGACTCGATCGAAACTACGAAAAAACTGTAATTTCTCACCGAGCAACCTGAAAATCTGATACCACTTGATAGAGGCGAAGGTGTCCCGATGTTTCAATGAGATGGTGGCTATATCGTTTTCTGTGGGAGTCGACCTTGACGATCCGACTACGAACGTGCGAGACGTCGTGCCTTAGCAATCACTAAACCAACTTCCGAGGGGTTATTGACCACGCCGGAGCATGATCAACCTGACCACGAGGTTCTGTTTCCTGCGAGCAAATGAAGAACAAGCAAGAAACTGAGATTGCAATCTGGATATTGGAATATAAGACGAAAGCTTTATTGATCAAGGTGGGGTTTTGTGACGTCTTGGTCTGGTCGTTGAACACAAACGAAGTATGCGAAGTTGCAGCTATGGCGAACTTTTGATCTAAACAAAACCCAAAGTCTAAACGATGCCCTAAGGGTTGTATATATGGAGGAGAGAGGGGCGAATTTCGTGGCCCTTGGAGGAGGGGTCCAAAACCAACCCTAACTGTTGTTTCCCCACACATACGGACTCTAAAAACAACCTATAATCAAGTATTTCAGAATTACATGGGCCTGGCCCAAAAATAAGGTGACGCAGCACCTAGGATAGCCTCTAGATGAAATTTATGAAGTGGCATCTTGTATATTTTGTCCAAGGCTTCATGCACTCATTATGGTGGCTTCAAAGTCCTGGAATCATCACTTGTAACTCCGTTCTTGTTCCCCTTGCGCACGCCATCATCTCCATGCTTGAACTTGCTCCAAGGTTCATCTTTCTTGTCCAAGCTAGGCCCTTCATTTGTAAGCAAAACAAATGTATCCAATTTAGGCAGCAACATATTCTCATGAACATTAGAATTGTTACCAAGAAATGAAAGTACCTGGTAATTTAATTGGCGTGCGCGAGCTCTAGTAATTGGTCCAGTATGTATAGCAGCAGGGGCTGTGGGTGTAACAATCGTATTGATGTCCTCATCATTACTGTCGAGCAATTGATAGAAAAACACAAAGTTATGATGATATCCAAGGCAATGATTATGAATATAGGCATCACGTCTGTGTCAAGTAGATCAACTCCTGCCTGCATCTACTACTATTACTCCACACATTGACCGCTATCCAGCATGCATCTAGAGTATTAAGTTCATAAGAACGGAGTAACGCCTTAAGTAAGACGACGTGATGTAGAGGGATAAACTCAAGAAATATGATGAAAAATCCCATGTTTTTACCCTTGTTGGCAACAATACAATACGTGCCTCGCTAACCCTACTTTGGCACTGGGTGAGGACACCGTAAGACTGAACTAAAAACTAAGCACTTCTCCCATTGCAAGAAAAACCAATCTAGTTGGCCAAACCAAACCGATAGTTCGAAGAGCAATACAAAGATATCAAATCATGCATATAACAATTCAAAAAAGACTCAAATAATATTCATAGATAATCTGATCATAAATCCACAATTCATCGGATCTCGACAAACACACCGCAAAAGATTATTACATCGGATAGAACTCCAAGAACATCGAGGAGAACATTGTATTAAAGATCAAAGAGAGAGAAGAAGCCATCTAGCTACTAGCTATGGACCCGTAGGTATGTGGTAAACTACTCACGCTTCATCGAAAGGGCAATAGAGTTGATGTAGATGCCCTCTATGATCGAATCCCCCTCCGATAGGGTACCAGAAAAGGCCCCAAGATGGGATCTTGTGGAAATATAGGCTCCCGGCGGCGGAAAAGTATTTTGGTGGACGCTTCTGGTGGAATGGGAATTTATAGCGCAAAAATTAGGGTTGTTCCCGTGGGGCCCACAAGCCAAGGAGGCGCCCCCATAGGTCGCACCTTGAGGGCTTGTGGAGCCCTTGGGACTCTTCTGGCCCCCTCTCCAAGTCTGTTGGGTGTCTTCTGGTCCAAGAAAAATCATCGCGAAAGTTTTATTCCGTTTGGACTCCGTTTGGTATTCCTTTTCTATAAAACTCAAAACAAGGAAAAAACAGAAACTGGCACTGGGCTCTAGGTTAATAAGTTAGTCCCAAAATAATATAAATTAGCATATTAATGCATATAAAACATCCAAAATAGATAATATAATAGCATGGAACAATAAAAAAATTATAGATACGTTGGAGACGTATCATGGGTCGCAGCAGTAATTCTCGATGTGAAACTTAGGATTAGTTACAAAAAATTATTTCTCGGTTCGGAGCATGTTCGGACTGTTATAAAGGGCGCTGACGATGTTTAGAAGACCTCGGATCTAAACACGAACATACAGAGGAGGAACTTGCCTCCCAAGCCGAAGACGTCGCGAAATAAGCCATTCCAATGAGGGAGCTATTGTTCTCGGCTTTGAAAACCAATTCAGGGGCTACTAAGGGTATCCTGGACTAAGGGGTGTCAACCTGTATGACCTACCATCCATGGGCCAGGCTGATGACCCACCGACCACTGGAGGAAGGACTACCGAAGCTGTGACCATCGGCATGAGCAAGATGGAAACTTCCAAAGACTTGGCGTACACTTCAAGGAAAGTTCTAGTAGTCGGCGTGTTCATTCCTAGTTGGTAAAACCGACCATATCTGTAACCTAGATACCCTTGGTGCATATATAAGACGAGGGGTTTAGTCTTTACGGACACGATAACACGCCTTAGAGTTTAGAACATAATCATCTAATCTCGACGTAGATCATCTATGTACTCTGTACCCCATCGAATCAATACAACTAAAGCATGACATAGTGTTTTACCTTTTCGAGAGGGCCCAAACCTGGGTAAACATCGTCTCTGTCACAGCCCTAGCTTTGGCCTTTGCTTATCATTGCATATGCATCCATGCATCATCTTAAATTCAAGGAAATTGAATTAAGGGAATTCTCAAGCCTCAGAAATCTTTTAAAAATGATCAACATTAAATCATTTTCAAATGAGCCAAAGAAAATGTTCCTGTTAATCTCTGGGAATATTGGCAAGAGGTAAATTAAAACCAATATTTTTGGTATCTCAGAAATATTTGTTTTGGGCATTTGAATTAATCCAATATGTATTTGAGTTGGGGCTATAAAATGATATATATAGTTTTATAGTCTCAAACAATTTGAAACATGGTGTGAACCTGTGGAATAATTCAGTGAGTGCCCACAAGAAGTTTCAGATTTTATAAAATGGTTTGGTATTTAAAACAAACCAAAACATATTGAAATAAATAGAAAATAATAAAAACAAGAGGAAATAAGACAGAGAAGAGAGAAAGAGACCCACCCGGCCTTACCTGGCCCAGCAGCCGGCCCAGCTCCTGTTCAGGCCCAGCCACCAGGGGTAGCCTTGTCTTCCTCCTCTCACCAGTAGGCAGAGGGGAAGCAGTGCACGGCGCCCACGCGCGCCGGCACGCCGCTGCCTACCTGGCTCCCCCTCGACGCGCCTAGACGACGCCACGGAGATGCCCCGGGACCCCTCTCTCCTCTCCCTCACTCGCTGCTCTCTTTCCCCTCCTCTGTTCTCTCTCTCGCACGCACCCGAGTATGCCCGTCGACGCCGCTCGTCGTGGACGCAGCCACCGCCTTCCCCGCGCCTCTCTGACGTGTCCCCATGCTCCGCCCCGACCTCCTCTTCCTCCTCACCGAGCCGCGCGACACCAAAAGCCCTAAAACGCTGCCAACACCGTCTCCTCCAACCTCGGTCCGCCGAGATCGCCGGCGACCACATGCCGTCACCAACCCGTCCCCGAGCCCACCGAGCTGCTCTACGTGACCCCAGCGAGCTCCTGCTCCGAATCCCCCTCCCCGCCGCCTTTATTTCAAGCTCAAACCGCCGACTCCTTGCTGACCGAGCTCAACGCCGCTCGGGCTCATTGCCGACACCGCTCCGATGACCTTTTGGTCGTGCCAATGTGCCAAACAACGCCGCTGCATCGCGTAGTGCCTTGCTCGCGCTTTAGTTCATGTGTTTGCTCGCTGCAGCCGCTTCCACGTGCACAGCCGAACTCCGGCCGCCACTGTCAAGCTCGCCGGCGTCGTTTCCGGTGTCGCCGTGTCCAGCCACTTGCACCACTGGATGCGGCAGCTCCCCAGCTTCACGTTGCATGCCTCCGCCATCGATTTTGTCACCGGAGCGCGAAACCCGCGCTGCTTCGCCGCGTCTGGCCTCGCCGGCGTCATGTCACCGGTGGGTTTGACCCACTTTAACCCCGGCTGGACCCCACCCGAGTCCATGACATGTGGGGCCGGCCCTAACTGGGTTAGTTAGGTGTTAGTTAGTGCTAATAACCACTGTTAAGTGTTAATTCCCTCGCTAAACTAACCTTGAGCCACTAACATGTGGGACCAGCCTTGTTGACATTTTTACTAGAATTAGTTTAACCCTAATTAACTCAGTTATCTAACCGAGTCACTGACCAGTGGGCCCCACTGGTCAGGTTTGACCTGGATGGCGCCTGTTGACCTGCTGACGTCAGCATGACCTAATGCTGACGCAATAATACATTTTCTGGATTTATTAATAATCAGGAAATTCCAGAAAATGTCTAAAACTTCTAAAAATCATAGAAACTAGCAGTGTGACCCGCGCATTTAGGCCGCTAGAGTTAGCACATTTTTTTTATATTTATTTGTATTTCTCTATAGTAGATGTAGTCAAGTACTGCACAAAATATGACTAAGATATATGCTTTGTGGAAACATAACTGCACTTTGGCAAGCATGAGCCTGTACTGATTCTACTGTGTTGTTATTATAAGATCGTCAATAAAAGACCGACATAATTTGAGCCTTTGGTGCACAGTGTGAATCTTGGAGTTTTGGACTAATTTACGCCTTTTTTATGTCTATATTTTCTCTAATAAATATTAGATGGGTCATTTAGTAAGGATCAAACTAAAAAGTGAAAGCTCGTACTCGAGGTTAGTTGATGGATTCATCCATCTGTCTTCTCATTGACTATATATTGATGGTGTTCTTTGCCGTTCTAAGAAATCTTATCTTATTCTAATTGGTTTTGGGAAAATATAAATATTGCTTCTCCCTTCTAACCATCTTTATGTGTCCACATATTACTTTTCCTAATCGTATTGCTACGTTCTTTGTTGGCTTCTATTTCTTAACATGCTTTGCTGATTAGAACTTTTGTGGTAAAACCTTAATTACGCCCATCGTAGCTTCTCATTAGGGTTATGATCGCATTTATCCATGTTCACTTACCCATGCATAGAAGTTGCTTCTGGCATCCCCCTCTTTGCCTTCGGTAATGAGTCCTCTGTTTTTATGACCTCCTCCACAACAGTGCCATTCCATTCTATGGATCAACTTATTTCATGGATAGGATTTGACCTGAATGTGCAGTTTTCCTTGCATATTAATTATCAACACATACATGATCCTAGTTTATTTGGGTGCAGTGGATGCCAAATTTAACTTCCTGGTTGTATATAAAATATTTTTTGAATTGTAGCTCCTTATGTACTTGTTTCTGAAGTGAATGGAAATCAAGTTGCTAATTTTCCTTTTCTATTTTATTTCATTTCATGTAAAATATAGTTTATACTTTTTCTCTGCCTAATGAGAGTTTTGTCATCTCAATGGGAAGCTCCATGAATCCAGTAATTAGAGCTATGTTTGATTTTGCGCATCTGGTGTCATCCGTATTCTATGTGTCTATATTGAATTTGGTGTTTCTCAAAAGATAATTATATCTACTATAAATTGGAAATAGACATGTCATCTTTACCTACTAGTGTTGAAGTTTTTAGTGTTGACGGTCTCACACGTTCTTTTTCATTCTACTTTGCCTATTTCAATTGCGCGATCTTAGTTAGCTTTGTCCCATTTTTATTGTGTGTTTTCTCTAAGCACCTATAGTAGTCGATCATTTCTTTTGCATTATTATATATGATGATATGCATAGAGAGCGTATATAATGAGTATTGTTTTGAAAGACCGTCACCATATACTCTGGGTCATCATGCAAAAGTAGTATATTTGAAGAAACATATATGTTAGTGACTCAAATCCTTTAGGAACGATGGCGTTCAGACCGGAGAGGGTCTTCTATGGCTATACACCAATTATCAACTGTTTGTTATTTGGTTTTTATAACTTACCAAGTTTGCCGCCTGGTGTGACTCGAATAATTTTATATTAAGCCTAAAATATTTTACATTAAATTCCTTACATCTAAAAGATTTCACAAAGGAAATATGTATATCTGTTGGGCTTGAAGGAAAATAGGCCATTGCCTCTCAGTTTCCAATCTCCACCGATTGCACGTGCAGCTGCTATATCTCGAATTACGCACATACAAAAAAACAGATGTTTCATGTCTCACGCATTTGATCTCTATATAAAAAAGAGTCTCATGAATCTTTTTTGGAGGAAAAAAATGTCTCACGCATTACTAATGGCCAACTACTGCTCCTTTTTTTTATTTCCCTTCTGCTTTCCCATCAGGACATGCATGCAGTATATATATATTGCAATCCCTTGTATATGTATAGGTCGACCGCTCGGACAGATATTTTTATGGAGGCGGCTTGTACACAGTTTATGTACTTTTCTTTTTCTGGAATATTGTGTGTACGATTGATACACAGATGCAGTTCCTCTTAACAGGATATGCTTTATGCGTATTGTAACCACTCCATTATATACCATAAATATTTTAGAAGATAGAATTATAGGAATGCTATTATATTTTGAAATAGTGTGCTTCTCCTACTTATTTTATTACTCCTGCAGTCCAAATAAGTGAAGTGATTTTAGTTCAAATTTGAAGTAAAACCACATCACCTATTTCAGACGGAGGGAGCATGAAATATCTCAATATTTTCTCCCCTTATCCTCTCATCTCTGTTGATGGGAGAGCTCAGTACCAATATACCTATATACTGGTTTGAAAAAGAAATAGTACAGTAAAAGCTACCTGAGCCATATGCATAAAATATTTGTTTGAAAATCTATTGTAATATATTTTACAAAAATCATTATCTGAAAGGATCTGACGCCTACAAATAACCCTGCAAAATCTGTTGTAATGTATTGTACAAAAACCATTATCCAGAATCTGTTGTAATGCGTAGTACAAAAACCCTTATCTTTCATTGTTTTGCCATCCATGTTTTCATGACGACCATTCAGGTCAGTGGGTTCCCAAGTGTCGAGTGGTAAGACGCCATAGCACCTCCTTCTCGCATGGGGCCGAGAGGTACTTGGAGTGAAGAAACTCTGTTCATGATTTGAGAGAGAAACAACAACAATCCTACTAGTGCTCGCGATGCGGTAATGCGCGGCGTACGTGGGAGAAAGATGCATCTATTATCTCGCTTTTAAGGGGAAACTTCCGTGAGTTATTGACCATATAACATATAAGGTAAGAAAAGATTATGGCTGCTTTGATTACGTTTTCACTTCCCTTTTCCAGCACGCCTCGATTTTTTTTACTATCCTAGTTTCCTAACTCAATCCGTGGATGATTTCTGGTTGCTTGGATTACCCTATCTCTTTCCTTTTTAAACACGCCTTGAAATTTTACTTATCCTAGTTTCCTAATTCAACCGGTGGAAAATTTCTTGTTTATGAGAGGAAGAGAAAACGTAGCACAAGAGAAATGATGTTTTTTTTTCTTGTGATGAAGTTGTGAGTCCCTAAATTTTACGTGGTCATGACTATTGCTAGGCTAGCCTCTCTTTTTTTATTCTGCATATACATGTGACAATTGATGGTTCAATATGTTGCTATTGTACATGTTAGCCTGTTACGTAAAAACTTTAAATCTTGGCCATTAATGCCCTAATCGGACGGTGTTAATAATATTACCACATGTGGACAAACGTCATGGCTTGTTTGTCTCTTGTTTTAATTATATAGTAGATTAATCTATAACTCAGAATGAAATAATTTATATATGAAAAATTATCAGAAAAATTCAAGGAATCCATCTGTACCATTTTCATGCATGTTTGAACAATATTTGTCCTCTGTTTTGGACAAAACAAATAAAGGGCATTTAAATAATCATATGTGGAGTTGGAATTTGAATCATGTATTCAAACCAACTTCATTTAAATCATAGCTAGATGCATTAGCTAAAATCACAACATATTGCCATGTCATGATCATGCATCATATTGTGGCATTGCATTGATTATGTTCTTTCTCAGTTGCCGGTGTTTGTCCCCTCTCGATAGACGTGGTTCCGACGATGAGTTCAATGACATCGATGAAGAGCTATAATATCTTCAGAAGTGACAGGCAAGCAAAAACCCCTTATTCATTCCGATACAACCCCACTTTCTCGCTCCTGCTCTCTTTTACTGCATTAGGAAGACAACGCTTCAACTGTTACATGCTGTGGTAGTTGAACCCCTTTCCTCTGTATGATCTGTCATTGCCACAGTAAATAGATGAAACCCACTAGAATGAGTAGGAGTTGTTTGAGCCCTGATGTGCCTACTCATTCATGCTTGTTTGTCATGCCTGCTATTGCTTAGAGTTGTGTCAGGTCTGATTCATCGGGGATGAATTGGGAAGCTGTGAACATGTCCTACTGTTGAGAGCTAAGTGTGTGAACACGATTTGGTAAAGGTAGCGGTGAGAGGCCATGTAGGAGGACATGGTGGGTTGTCTCATTGTAACCGTCCTCAGAAACTGAGTTCTGTGTTTGTGATCCATGAACAGTTACTAGCACACATTGGAATCGTTTGGTCGGTGCATCTGATAATTTGTCGTAGGGGTGTGGTTGAACATAACTGCTTGCAGACAGTTCCTGAAAAACAGCATTCAAATTTCTTGCCTCGAATCTCGGTAGCATATGTTTTTGGTCCATTTGCAGATTATTCGTAAAATATGTTACTCAGTTGCTTTACTTCTTGGCTCCATCTGGGCTTAGTTGACTGGTATTTGGACTATGTGGTCTATCTCGAGACGCCTCAGTTGTTCTGAGTAGGAGTACACGGTTCCGATGGTTCAGGTCATATACCCAGGAGGGTGCAGTCGACCATTTATCAACTCGGCTCTTGGGATGACCTGGCCGGCAAGAGAAGAATAATTATTGTTGTTCGTCATTGGTAAATATATAGGGAAGACACAAATACAATATGAAGATAACCATGATCAGACCATTTACGAGAAACATCCTTCCAATAGTTTACCTAATTGTATTGGCTACTTTGCATCATGATTTATTTTCAATGGCATTTCCATCATAATAACGGGGACAAGTTGGCCATATTTGAAAGGGAGTTAGTGGCAGCTCGGGAATCAGCAAAATCGCTGATTCCAGCTTCCGCCCGTGTCCAGTGCAATTTCCAGAATCAATTTTGGTAAGCTCGCACATGAATCTGGTTGTTTGTTTGTGAATCCAATTTTGACTGGGAATCACAATCTGTAGCCCAAACAAAGGCCACCTTAGTACTCCTACTAGTTAAGAAAAACCACGAAGTTGTTGGAAGAGCATCTCTAGCAGACCCCGTATATAGTCGTGACCGCATAATAACCGCCAAAATACGGGTTGGCGTAGAAAATTCTGCCCGACCAGACACCGCAAATGCGTCCGACCCATAAAATTTTTTGCGGGGCGCGGCAAAAGATCTCCCCCAACCTTAAGATTCATGGGGTAGGCGTCCGACCCGAGCTCGGTCCCTATCCGCAGCGAGATTAGGCGCGAGGGACATTTCCGCGCGGCTGTTCCCGCTCCCCACCCCTCCGCCACCATTGCCCCCGCCACCACCTGCTCCGGTGCATCTTCCTGGGCAGTTCTTCGCTGCCATGGATGACTCCCTGCCGTCCCCCATCACTGTCGAGGTCGCGCACGCTCAATCCCCTCCGGCGATCTCATCACCGGCCATGGTGGCCCCGCCATTGCCCAAGGCATCACTGTGTCTGCCCGCAAGCAGCAAGGCAACATGGTCGTGCAGGGTGGGAATCCGGTTGCCCCCACCTGGAAGGCCCGCGCTCCAGGCGCCAACGCCTGCGCGATCCTGGTCGGCGGCGGAGAAGGTCGTCAAGGACTCGGGCGTAAAGCGGAAGAGGATTCCATCTACAAAGAAGCCGACTCCTTCATCCACTCCCTCCGCCCCGGCAAGAGGTTCCCCGGCGATGCCGCTCAATGGCGCTGCTTACACCGCTAGTGAGGTGATTGACAAAATGGCCGGAAGGTATGCCACTTCGGTCCCTTCATTTTTCTTTGCTTTTCGCCATTGCGGTAGCTCGTGACTTGTTGATGTAGGGTAGAACCCTATACGACCGATCTTTCATGAAAGGAGCGGATTCCTCGATGAACATGAAGAACACAAGGGGACAACACAAGGGAAACATGGGGAAAACACAGGAGAAAACACTCAAACCAATAAGATTCGGTCACACATATGCTAGATCCTCAAAACACAAAAGGGGTACAAGATCCACGATCAACAAGGGACGATACAAGTGGTAACTGGTTCTTCTCCGTGAGGAGGTCTTGAGGGTCTTCCCGTTAGGGGTCTTGAATCCAAGTGGATCTTCTCCGTAGAGGTACGGTCTCTCTCGGTGGAGTAGATCCGGATGGATGAGCGAGGCTCTATGTTTCACATGTGAGCTATCACAACACTAACCCTAAAACATAGGTAGGAGAAGAGTATATATAGTCTCAGGGGAGAAAGGGTATACGAGCATCGGCCCAAGTCACTGCACGCGGGCAGGGCTGGAAGTTTCGGGCGTGGCCGGAAGTTCCGGGCGTCGGAGGTTCCGGTCAGGGTCCGGCCTAACCAGAGAGTTGGCACGGTGGGAGCTTGGCTGGCGTCCGGGGGCCGGAAGGTCCGGGCAGGCCGGAGGTTCCGGGCTAGTTCTGGGCTAACCAGAAAGTTGTCACACCTGGGCTGGTCTGGGTCGTCGAAGGCCGAAGGTTCTGGGGGCCGGAAGTTCCGGGCTCTGGCCGGAAGTTCCAGGCTGAACAGGGAGTTGACGCATGTCTTCTTCATCTCTTGGCTTCATGGCTTGTGCGTTGTACCTGGTCACACATAGCGTTTCGGACTTAGGCAGTAGCCATGTCTCACTCGAATGTAAAGGAAGCTCAAGTAGGAGTGATGTCACCTCGGATTGAATGGCACGAGCTTTTGCTCTTGTCATGGGTTCACTTGGAGCTTGGATAGTCGAGGTAGTGTCCATGGGAATGACCATAGGATGCTCCGCATCATCTCCCCCCCCCCCATTGGGAAAGATCCGACCTCGGATCGAAACCCTCATCACCATGGTACGAGGAAAGATCTTTGACGTTGAAGATGTCGCTCATGGAGTACTTGTCGCGTGGGATGTCGATCTTGTAGGTGTTGTTGTTGTAGCGTTGAAGCACCTTGAAGGGTTCACCGACTCGTGGTAGAAGTTTGGACTTGCATTCGTTGGGAAAGCGTTCCTTGCAAAGGTGTAGCCACACAAGATCTCTAATGTTGAATATCATGGGTTGCTTGTTGACGTTGAGCTTGGTCGCGAGGCATTGTACTTGGCGCTCGATGGTGTGCCTTGTATCTTCATGCATCTTCTTGAGGTAGTTCACTCGGGCACTCACGTCCGTTGATGCGCTCTTGTAGTGGTAGAGGAAGAATGTCCAATGGGGACAACGGGTTGAAACCGTAGACGACCTCGAAGGGGGACTTGCCGGTAGTCGGATGTCTTGATCGGTTGTAGGCGTACTCGGCGATCGGTAGACATTCCTCCCACTCCTTGTTGTTTTTCTTGATCAAGACGCGAAGTAGAGTGGAGAGTGTGTGGTTCGTCACCTTCGTTTGGCCGTCGTTTTGTGGATGGTATGCCGATGAGAACAAAAGCTTGATTCCGAGCTTGGCGCATAAAGTCTTCCAAAAGTAACTCAAGAACTTGATGTCGCGGTCCGAGACAATCGTCTTGGGTACTCCATGGAGTCGCAAGATTTCTCTACAAAAAGATTTGCAACATGTGAAGCATCGTCTATCTTGTTGCAAGGAATGAAATGAGCTATCTTAGAGAATCGGTCCACAACAACAAACACAGGATCTTTGTCGTTTCTAGTTATAGGCAAACCAAGCACAAAATCCATACTAATATCTTCCCATGGGTGATATGGTATTAGAAGGGGCATATAAAGATCATGAGATTGAGCTTTAGACTTAGCTCTGCGACATGTAAAACACCTCTTGGTGAAATGGGAGACGTGGCGGAACATCTTGGGCCAAAAATAGTTCTTGGAGAGCGTAGCGTACGTCTTGTCGCGTCCAAAGTGTCCCATTAGTCCTCCTCCATGAGATTCTTGCAAAAGTAACAAACAAAGAGAAGACTTCGGGATACATAGTTTGTTAGCACTCATAAGATAATCATATTTGATGTAATATCGTCCCCAAGATGTATGAGTCAAACATTTAGCATATGGAAATAGCAAAAGTAGGATCATGCGCATACACGTTTTTATGTGCTCAAAACCAATGACATTTAGTTCAAGTTGGGTAACAAGCATACATATGCGGGAAAGAGCATCCGCCATAACATTGTCCTTACATTTGATGTACTTGACAATATAAGGAAATGACTCAATAAATTCACTCCACCTAGCATCACGCTTGTTCAACTTAGTTTGACCCTTAAGGTACTTAACGTTTCATGGTCGGTGTGAAGAATGAACTCATGAGGGCAGAGATAATGCTCCCAAACATGCAAGACTCTTACTAAAGCATATAGCTCTTTCTCATAGATGGATAATTGAGTTGGGCTCTAGAAAGTTTTTCACTAAAGTAAGCTATAGGGCGCTTCTCTTGCATCAACACACCTCCTATGCCATAACCGCTAGCATCACAATGTATCTCAAAAGGTCTAACAAACTTGGGCAAAGCAAGCAAAGGAGCATGTCTAAGCAAATTCTTAAGCTCGTTGAATGCAGCATCTTGCGATGGTCCCCAAACAAAGGGTGCATTGTTCTTGCTCAAAGCATGTAAAGGTAAAGCAATGGTGCTAAAATTGAGGCGAAGCATTCTATGGGCACCACCATGTCCAGAGTCCGTTTGGCAAGTGACACGTGCGACATCTACTTCACATACACAAAGGTGAATCATCTCCTTTACACGTGCTCACTTGACCCCTTCGAGGATGGTATACTACTTGGCACCCCTCTCGTGTGCATGCATAGGTATTTTCGGAACTTCACGGATGAAGAGGAGGAGTGCAAGCGCCAAGGAACACCTACACCATCCACGAGGGAAGCATGGAAGAGAAACGGAAGAAGAAGGAGTTGCAGAGTCTACAGCGACTGGACGAACGGAAGCCACTCGACGTCCGACCCTCTACAGCCGTCGGCCGACCGACGAACACCGGACGTCCAACAAGTCCTAGGCACTGAACGTCCGACGCTTACCGAAAATCCGGTGCCACCGATCCCGAAGCAAAACGCCAGACGACCGATGCCAACTGGACGTCCAGCGCCACCTGTCCCAAGAAGAATCAGCGGACGTCCGACTGGCGCGCCGGATGTCCAGACCGTCCTGAGCCACCAGACGTCCAACCCCCACCGGTCGTCCGGTACCTGCCTATGCGCAGCCGGGCCTTTGGCCTTGTATCTCTCTCCCACTTACCTCTTCGTGGCTTAGACTATAAATAGACCACCCCCACCTCCTTTCTAGGGTGAGCATTGTGATAGCTCATTTGAGAGATAAAGCTTCGCTCATCCATACGAATCTACTCCTTGAGAGAGAGACCGCGGCCCCTCTTCGGAGAAGATCCACGTTGGATTCAAGACCCCCTCTTGGGTGGCCCCTTCAAGACCTCCTCATGGAGATGAACCTTACCTTGTATCTTTCCCTTTGTTGTTCATGTACCTTGTGGATCTTGTGTGTTTGATTGTCTAGTGGATGTGTGATTGGACTTGTTCTTGAGTGTTTCCCCTTCTGATTTCTCTCCATTCTTCCCCGTGTTCTTCGTGTTCTTAGTTGGGATCCGCTCCTTTCGTGAAAGATCGGCCGTATAGGGTTTCACCCTACATCATCTTGGTATCATGAGCCACGTTGATCATGATTTTGGAGCCTCCCCTCGTTGTTTTCTAGCCTAATTTTGTTGTGTTCTTCCCCAATTTTGAAAATCCCCACCAAAAATAGCCCCAATTTTTTTTTTGTGATTTGTTGGTTTGAAGAAGTTTTGTTGATTTTGATCCATGGATTTGCTTGGTTTCAAGTGGATCTAGCATCTCCCCAAGTTTCCCCATCTTTCACCCACGAAATCTCATCAATTTTGACCCCAAAATCCCCAAATTCCGTCCAAAATCGCGCCCCGGATCTCGCATCTCGCGTTGACCCCGACCCACCGGACGACCGGCACTTTACGGACGTCCGGAGCCCTTGGAACAACCAGACATCCGACCTTTTCTGGACATCCGGAACCCCAAACCCGAGCCAAATTTATGGATTTTTTATCCCGGCCGGACGTCCGACGACCGAACATCCGTCCTTTTACGGACGTCCGTAACCTGTAGATATTGACTTCGGCTGATTTTTATTTCAGTCATAACTAATTCATACGAACTCCGATTTTGACGTTCTTTAGCTTGTTTTGAAGCTCTTGACATTACCCTTCCCACAAAAATACCACCAACATCTTTTGACTCCATCAAAGTGTGACGCCCGGGTAATCAGGCTACAGTAATCCCATGTTAATGATGCCACGTCACCTCGGTTATTGTTGATAATTCCATGTTAGATCGAAACGGATTCAAATTCTAAATTTGAATTAAAGTAAAAACTATTAAAGTTTTCAAAAGTCAAAACTAAAATGTTCGATGTGTTGAAAATATTCCCTAACTATTTGTCATGAAGAAACCATGTTTTTATATAAGGCCTATATTTTTTTAAAATGAGCTAAAACAGTAGAGAAAATAAAGAAAAAGGAAAACAATAAAAACAGAAAACAAAACTACAAAAAAAAGAGAAGAGGCCCCCTGGCTAACTGGGCCAGACGGCCCAGCTGGCCATCCAACCAGACCGGCCCAAACCCCCCTCCATATCCCCTCTAGGGAAAACCCTAACTCCCCCGACCGCACCCCCCACTCCCCACGACTCTCCCCTCCCCCTCCCGATCTGATCTGGATCGGGGGCTCGATCGCCGCCGCCAAGACGCCGCCCGGAGTGCCCCCTCCCCCGCTTGAGGACCCCGTCGCCCTCCACCTCGCTCCCTCATCTCCCTCCCTGCCCGATCTGGATCGGGGCAGCCCCCCCCCCCCCCCCCCGATCCCATCTCGACGCCGAACCGCCATCGCCGCGCTCGCCTCGGACGTCGTCGTCTCCACCACCGCCGCCCTCTTCGTCGCCGGACCTCCCCGACTCCTCCTCGAGCCTACTTAAGCACACCTACAGGGCTCGGTGAGCTCCGCCGTCCGTTCCCTCCCTTCTCCTCTGCTCCCAT
The DNA here is from genome assembly GCF_018294505.1 of Triticum aestivum. NCBI lineage: Eukaryota > Viridiplantae > Streptophyta > Magnoliopsida > Poales > Poaceae > Triticum > Triticum aestivum. Next base: position 271,806,638 of record NC_057800.1, on the reverse strand, counting down.
CGCTGTGCAACGCTCGTAGTCGCCGCTGGCCGCCGCCTCTGTCGACGCGCTCACCGCGCCTGTAGGTGCGCCCGGTCGTGCACGCCCTCTCCTCGACGCGCCCGGGGCGCGCCCCGCAACCGCCCGCGCGTGCGCAGCCTCACCTCACCAGCGATGCGGCCTCGTCGGCCTGCGCGCCCGCGCCTCCCACTGCTGCAGCTGTCGTGGCCTCGCCCCTCACGCCAGCCCGTCCGCACGGCCCCACTCCGGCGGCGCCTCCTCTGTCGCCCGCGAGCTCGCTCGTCGCCGGCCCCGCACTTCGTCTCCCCACGCCGGCCGGCCACCGCGGTCGCCTTGGCCACTGGCCTCGCCTCGCCACACTCCGTGCGGGTGAGCGCTCGCCCCGGCGCCCGTCGCCCTCCTGCCCGCTAACCCGTTAAGGCCCCCTGGGGCCACTAACATGGGGGCCCCAGCCCCAGAACGTTTTGTTAAAAAAAAGGAATTAAAAATAATATATAAAATAAATAAAATAAATAAATAGATAATAATAATTTAATTAAGAAATTAATTAAGTTAATTAATCATAATTACATTAACCTAACTAACTAATTAGTTTAATTAAACAGTAGTTAGATTAGTTACACACTAATTAGACTAAACAGTCAATGACTAGTGGGACCCACACGTCAGTTGACCAGTCAACATCTCTATTGACTGCTGACGTCATGCTGACGTCATGATGACGTCAGCAAACACTGTTTTGGATAATGTTGAATTTAAATAAATAATTAAAAACAGAAAATGATTTAAATCTTTAGAAAATCATATCTTTTAATCCGTAATTCGGATGAAAATACTTTCTACATGAAAGTTGCTCAGAACGACGAGACGAATCCGGATATGCGGTCCGTTCGTCCGCCACACACCCCTAACCTATCGAACCCGCAACTTTCCCCCTCCGGCTCCTCTGCCCGAAAACACGAAACCCCGGGAATACTTCCCGGATGTTTTTCCCCCTTCACCGGTATCACCTACTACCGCGTTAGGGCACACCGAACACCGCGTATTGCCTTGTTATATTTTGTGATGCTTTGTTTGCTTTGTATTCATTATTTCTTCCCCCTCTTCTCTCCGGTAGACTACGAGACCGACGCTGCTGCTGACCAGTTCGACTACGGAGTTGACGACCCCTCTCTCTTGCCAGAGCAACCAGGCAAGCCCCCCCTTTGATCAACAGATATCGCCTATTCTACTCTATACTGCTTGCATTAGAGTAGTGTAGCATGTTACTGCTTTCCGTTAATCCTATTCTGATGCATAGCCTGTCATTGCTGCTACAGTCATTGATACCTTACCCGCAATCCTAAATGCTTAGTATAGGATGCTAGTGTTCCATCAGTGGCCCTACACTCTTGTCCGTCTGCCATGCTATACTACTGGGTTGTGATCACTTCGGGAGGTGATCACGGGCATATACTATATACTTTACACTGTTACATTACCTGTGATACTGTACGGAGTTGGGGGCTGAAAGGACAGGTGGCTCCATCCTGGTAGAGGTGGGCCTAGGTTCCCGACGGTCCCCGACGGTTACTTTGTGGCGGAGCGACAGGGCAGGTTAAGACCACCTAGGAGACAGGTGGGCCTGGCCCTGTTCGGCGTTCGCAGATACTTAACACGCTTAACGAGATCTTGGTATTTGATCTGAGTCGGCTACGAGCCTATACGCACTAACCATCTACGTGGGAGTAGTTATGGGTATCCCGACGTCGTGGTATCAGCCGAAGCACTTCAGACGTCAGCGACGGAGCGGCGCGCGCCGGATTGGAACGTAAGCCTGCTCTTGTATTAAGGGGGCTAGTTCTGCTTCCGGCCGCCCTCGCAACGTGCAGGTGTGCTATGGGCGATGGGCCCAGACCCCTGTGCGCTTAGGTTTAGACCGGCGTGCTGGCCTCTCTGTTTTGCCTAGATGGGGCTGCGACGTGTTGATCTTCCGAGGCCGGGCATGACCCAGGAAAGTGTGTCCGGCCAAATGGGATCGAGCGTGTTGGGTTATGTGGTGCACCCCTGCAGGGAAGTTAATCTATTCGAATAGCCATGATCTTCGGTAACAGGACGACTTGGAGTTGTACCTTGACCTTATGACAACTAGAACCGGATACTTAATAAAACACACCCTTCCAAGTTCCACAGACAACCCGGTGATCGCTTTTCCGCAGGGCGACGAGGAGAGGATCGTCGGGTAGGATTATGCTATGCGATGCGACTGGAGATGCGCTTGGAGATGCTACCTGGATATGCTACTTGGAGATGCTACTTGGAGGACTTCAATCTACTCTCTTCTACATGCTGCAAGACGGAGGCTGCCAGAAGCGTAGTCTTCGACAGGATTAGCTATCCCCCTCTTATTCTGGCATTCTGCAGTTCAGTCCACTGATATGGCCTCTTTACACATATACCCATGCATTTGTAGTGTAGCTCCTTGCTTGCGAGTACTTTGGATGAGTACTCACGGTTGCTTTCTCCCCCCTTTTTTCCCCTTTCCTTTCTTTCTGGTTGTCGCAACCAGATGCTGGAGTCCAGGAGCCAGGAGCCAGCGTCGACGACGACTACTACATTGGAGGTGCCTACTACTACGTGCAGGCTGACGACGACGACTAGGAGTAGTTAGGAGGATCCCAGGCAGGAGGCCTGCGCCTCTTTCGATCTGTATCCCAGTTTGTGCTAGCCATCTTATGGCAACTTGTTTAACTTATGTCTGTACTCAGATATTGTTGCTTCCGCTGACTCGTCTATGATCGAGCACTTGTATTCGAGCCCTCGAGGCCCCTGGCTTGTATTATGATGCTTGTATGACTTATTTATGTTTTAGAGTTGTGTTGTGATATCTTCCCGTGAGTCCCTGATCTTGATCGTACACATTTGCATGCATGATTAGTGTACGATTAAATCGGGGGCGTCACACAAAGTTTGTGAATTTTGGCATCTTTGCCTAGGGCTTCCACCACATCATCCGCTACACCACCACCGACTTCCGCAACCTCACCAATTTTTCCCATCGCATTAGTTGTTGCTTGAGGAGTGATTTGAGTCTCCTAAGGTGTCTAGGCTACTTAGGGACGGTTGCTTATTCATCAACCACCACCACCACTACTGCATAGGCTTACCCACCATACACTTCCGCCACCCCAACTTAACCCAATTTTGTTTGAGTTGTGAGTTGTGTCTTCTAAGGTGTTTCGACTACTTAGGGACGGTGACCTTCAACTCCGACTCACATACACCACCATAACCTCCACTTTCGCATTGCCAACTCGCATAACCCATCATACCACCACCGCATTCCTGCTACCACTATTTGACATTTGAGATTTTGAGTTCGCGGTTTTTCCGTTTCCTAAGGTGTTTCGGCTACTTAGGGACGAGTCTCCATCATCTTGGTATCTACATCAAGAACACCGCCACTCATCATTGCCAAGGATGGTAACCTCCATATCATCTTGGTATCGTGGTATCCCTCCATTGTATATTCCCTTGCCATTGCATTGATAACCCCTAGCCTATTTTGCGTTACTTGCCTATCGAGACTAGCCTTTGAGTATTGCCGGCAACGTTACTTGTGCACATTAATGATCTACACCTCCCATTGCATACATACTATATCATATTGGTATCATCATATCATGTCTTGTGCCTCAAGTTTGTTCTCGCATATACCCAATCGCTATCTTGGTTTGTGCATTTCGCATTGTGGCCATATACAAAAAAAAAGAAAAAGAAAAGAATAAGCTTTTAAGCAAAAGAGAAAGATCAAAGAAGCTTGTAAGCAATAGCCATAGCATCATATCACATTGCATATAAGATTGTCATATCCAATCATCTTGGATCATACCACCGGAACATCATACACATAGCATACTTGGGATAGAAAGCTCATACATTTTGCATCTTATAGGTTGTCCACAAGTGTCGTATCCGCCTATAGAGCAATCGTGCTAGTGTCTCTCTTATGTTGTGTAACACGAGGTTTTCCGTGGAGTCCACATTTTGTGCTGATTCCTTGGTTGCACGACCCCATTTATCTATCCGTGTGTGCGTTTTCGTGTGCCATTCATTGCTGTTGGTCTACTTGTTTCACTTGTGAATTTGTGAATCTCTTTCAACATTATTGACTCTTGCTAACATTTTGCATCAAATTTTTTGTGCCATTATCCTCACCGAGCTACTCCTTAAGCTTTACTTGATAGGTGTGAGTGAACAAGTCCTGTACCAATTCCACTATTCTTTCATCTCACACTGAGTGAAACGGGATACATCCTCAACTTTGGGAAAAGGTAACTTGGTATTGTTTATCTCATTTCCTACTCACCTCTACTCGAGTCTTGTGATGGATAGGCAAGGCATTTCATCTTTGGTCTATAACAACAACGACGAGTTCGATGCCACGAACAACTCCAACAATGCCAAGATGCAAGCTCAAATGGAGGAGGTCAAAGCCCTCATCAAGTCCTACAAGTGATCTTCCTCATCTTCGAGAAGACGCTCAAGAGCACATGTCTCTGAGCTACCATCTCCGGCAAAATCACATCGGCATCGACACCATCACCAACAAGGACATGAAGGTCAAGAGCTCAAAACCAACAACCGCTGAATGACTTCACCATCTCCCTTAGCATCTTCGCCAAGCGACTTCAAGGCATCTTCGCCTACGGACATACGACATCTTCGCCCACAAGCACCTCAAGAGAAACTCCCCAAGCTCAAGTCTGCGACTTCCACGAGCTACTATGACCTCAACATCGACCATGAGATTCCTTTCTATGGAACTCTAGTACCTGAGGAGTATCTCGAGTGGGAACGTTTGATGGACGACTACCTCAAGATACATCAAGTTCCTCCCAAAGATCAAATGAAGTGCGCCACAAGAAACTTCCATGGCTACGCGTACACATGGTGGCTTCACACACCTTCGAAAAGCTACAACATGAGTTGGCCCAAGACGAAGAGAGCTTTGCGGCAAGAGTTCGTGCCTCCAACCTACACGGAACAACTTCAACGCCAATTGGAGAACACCATCCAAGGATCCAAGTCCATCGACGAGTACTTCAAGGAGATGAAGATTGCCTTGCGACAAGCCGGCGTGGACGACCCCATTTTGATGAAGTTCCACTTCATGATGGGATTGCACAATGACATCTCTAAGTCTCTCTTCCTAGAGAACTACAAGTCCCTCGATGACTACTACATTGGTGCTCTCAAGGCAGAACAAGAACTCATGAAGGCCAAAGCTTCTCGACCCCAAGCTCACTTCACGACGACCAAGCTCCAAGAAGATGCGCATGAGGCTAGTACCACCAAGATGTCCAAGCCCGACGAGCTCCAAGACGATGCTCCCAAGTTCGACTTCACCGCCATGCCTCTTTGTGGCATTGATGATGCCGAGTCCTCCATGACTCTTTTTCAAGATGGTGCGGCAGCGACGACTACGACTATGGAGCCAATCAAGGAACATGCTTTGGAGGCGAGCGACATGGTGACGAGCAAGGATGATGCTTCCATCTTAGGAGGCGAGAGTGATGGTGTGCCATCTTCGGCCTTCATCCACGGCGACAACAACGAGATGGTTGAGCATGGGATTTTCCCTTCGACCACGGCGACGTATGATGACTTGAGTGACTTGTGCCACCATATTGAGAGTGAGAGTGACTTCACCACTAGCCCCATATATGATGTGTTGCCACAATTCCAATGTGAGGAGAGCCACAACCCCCACCACTTGAGTGAGATGAGTGACTCCACCATATGTGAGTTTGGGTGCAACTATTTTGAGGGAGTGAGTGAACCACCATATAGAGAGATAGTGATAGTTGATAGGGCATGAGAGGCCACTTTGATTTCTAACGACTTAACCTCTACCTCTATTATGTCTTCTCATTTGGTGCTAGGTCCTTATATGATGACACACCGATTCTCAACGACTTCGTCCTACCCTTGGACAAGATGATGGCCATGGTGGAATATGATGCACCCCCACATGATTCCATCAAGATGATGATGACCACCATTTGGTCTTTGCCACCTCACCTACACCACATGAGTGGAATGACAACGGTAATATAGGTGATGGTGATGCTCTAGTCCCACTAGTGGACATTCTTGACATTGATTGCTTGCATGATGTTGATCAACCTATGACCATGCTTCATGCTAGTGCGACATCCTTATGTGATGATTTCTTGCCCATTTATGATGAGTATGATGATTCTCCTGTGGAGTCTATTAGTTGTGATGCTATGTTACATAGGATTTCTTGTGACAATTCTCTAGGTCACATCTTGTTTGACAATCCGCTTGACTTGTCATATGCTATGCATGAGATCAACTATATGTCATATTTGCAATCTCTTCATAGTGACTATGCATATGCCATTAAAATAAACCCAATTTGCACATATGGCGTAGACGACAAGCCCATGGTTATTGGCATTTGTTTTTCTTGTGATGATATTGATATGCTCCCTTTGCATCATTTATCTCATATGCCATGCCATGACCACCTAGCTTCGGATATGCATTGTTTTGGGTGTTGCCCGTTTTCTCCATATGATGTTTCCAATATTGCTCATGAGGAGACCCCATAGTTTCCTCATACATTTTAGGAGATTTTGATCACCCCCATCCATTGCATGATCCTCATACTTATGTGCACAATATGCTCCCCATGAATAAACATGCTAGTGATGTGCCATATACTTGCATTCTCACTTTGTGTCCCCATCATGTTATACACAATAACTATTCTTTCATGATGGATGACATGTTCTTATACCATGCATCAAATTTCTTTGAGCGATGCTTATCTTGTGCTAACTCTCACGTGCACATACACATCATGATGGATGATGTGTACATTTACCACACACACAATCTCTTTCGTTTGTGTCTCTTTTGTGTAGGTACCCATGAATTCTTGTCAACCTCACAATCCCACGAGTTGACAAAACGAGCTCTAGAGAACAATGATGACTTGGGATCCCATGTAGTGTCTTTCCCACCGCTCTCTTCGCGCAAAGACTTCGTGCATTTCTTCTACATGGCCCTCACTTGGCTATGGGTTGTTGTCCATTATATATCCTTTGCCCATCTTGCCATGTTCACTTTGCATGATATGTTCATTCCTATGCTTTTGCCATGCATTTGTGACCCATGCTTTGCATTAAACATGATGATCGATTCTCATACTTGTATGTGTATTTGCAAGCTTGGTGGAGATATTGCTTGTTATTGCCATGTTTGCTTTGTGCCCCATGCCTATGATGATACTTTCCTCTTGCTTTGAGTTCGTGCTTGCGATATGTCATGTGCATTGTCTATGTCTATTATTTGCTCACATGACATGATTGCCATGATTTCCTCTAGTATGTTGCATCTTCGCAGTACTAGCTTGCATGACTTGATTACTATGTTTTCTTATCTTGTTGCATTCCCGATGACTCAAACTTGCTTGCTTCATGCGGTTGATGACAACCATCTACATGCTTTTCACGACATGATTGTTATTGCTTCTTGTCATATATCTCCATGTGTTGCCTCTCTCATGTTAGACAATTTGCCATGTATTGAGTGCAACAATGATTCTAATCTTGCTCATGAGATTGCCCCCATAGCATTATCACATATGATTGGAGATTTTGACATTTTTCTTGCGAAGCATGCTTGTCTTGCCTCTTTGCACCATATACCTAGTGCCATGAATATAGCCATTATTACATCATATTATTCATGCACTTGTGCTTCTAATGGTTATGTGCAAGAGAAGATAAACATCATGATGGATGATGTGTTTATCTACCATGCGCATACGTTCTTTGTTTTGTTGTGTACATGTGTAGGACACTTGGACTTTGTGTCAACTTCCATGTCAGATGAGTTTACCATTCGAGCTCTTGAGAGCGAGCCTCATACAGTCGACCACGACTCGCTTCTATAGCACCTTTCCAACCACTTCGGCAATGTGAAGAATGCACAAGCACACACCTTCAAGGTGACATCTTTCTTGAGCATGGATATTGTGGATCATACTACTTGCGTTGCTTGCACCATGAGACTTATTGTTCATCTTGGGCCACTTGATTGCACACTTGTTAGATATCTTACTTCGACTTTTCATTTTCACAATTCTATGCATCATGATATATATGCCTTGTGTGTTGCATCCAATTCTTGGATTACTTGCTCCTATCACATGTTTGGTTGCAACAATGTAGTTTCTTCACATATGCCATGTCCCATTGATTGCTACATGCTTGCCTTGATTGCCTCACACATTATCAACAATTGCTCTTTCTATTGTGTTGAGTGCAACACTATATTCACTACACCCCATGCACATTATGCTTGGATTGTCTTGCACTTGACACATGTGTTTAGACACTTCATTTTATTTGGTGTTGTGAATGATTCCTATGCCTACCATAGACCTTTCATTGAGCAATTTGTGAATGCTTGCTATGAACTTGAGGTAGATGCTTCTTCTCTTGTCACACATATTTGCATCACTACCTCACATTCACATGATTGTCCCCATGATTTCTTGCTTGTGCTAGATTGATATGCTTACATGCCATGTCACAATCCTTTGTCACACCATATGCGTTGCATGATGACAACACTTGTTTGGTGAATCACCTCTTGAGTGCTTGGTTTTGAATTAACGCTAACCACATTTATTTTTCCAAGTGTTTGTTGTCCTTGCTCATTTTGAAGGAATCACTAGACGGTGCAACATTGGAGAGTGCCCACTTCAAGCTTGAAGATGATGACTACTTGGTGAACGTCCACTTCTACACGGCGAAGCCATCTCTTTCCCATGGTGATTTGGTTTTCGATCCGAGGTCGGATCTTTCCCAAGGGAGGGGAGATGATGCGGAGCATCCTACGGGCACCACCATGTCAAGAGTCCGTTTGGCAAGTGACACGTGCGACATCTACTTCACATACACAAAGGTGAATCATCTCCTTTACACGTGCTCACTTGACCCCTTCGAGGATGGTATACTACTTGACACCCCTCTCGTGTGCATGCATAGGTATTGTCGGAACTTCATGGATGACGAGGAGGAGTGCAAGCGCCAAGGAACACCTACACCATCCGTGAGGGAAGCATGGAAGAGAAGACGGAAGAAGAAGGAGTTGCAGAGTCTACAGCGACCGGACGACCGGAAGCCACCGGACGTCCGACCCTCTACAGTCGTCGGATGACCGACGAACACCGGGCGTCCGACAAGTCCTAGGCACCGGACATCCGACGCTTACCGGAAATCCGGTGCCACCGATCCCGAAGCAAAATGCCGGACGACCGACGCCAACTGGACGTTTGGCGCCACCTGTCCCGAGAAGAATCAGCGGACGTCCGACGCGCGTCGGACGTCCGGACCGTCCTGAGCCACCGGACGTCCAACCCCCACCGGTCGTCCGGTACCTGCCTGTGCGCAGCCGGGCCTTTGGCCTTGTATCTCTCTCCCACTTACCCCTTCGTGGCTTAGACTATAAATAGACCACCCCCACCTCCTTTCTAGGGTGAGCGTTGTGATAGCTCATTTGAGAGATAGAGCTTCGCTCATCCATACGTATCTACTCCTTGAGAGAGAGACCGCGGCCCCTCTTCAGAGAAGATCCATGTTGGATTCAAGACCCCCTCTTGGGTGGCCCCTTCAAGACCTCCTCATGGAGATGAAGCTTACCTTTTATCTTTCCCTTTGTTGTTCATGTACCTTGTGGATCTTGTGTGTTTGATTGTCTAGTGGATGTGTGATTGGACTTGTTCTTGAGTGTTCCCCCTTGTGATTTCTCTCCATTCTTCCTCGTGTTCTTCGTGTTCTTAGTTGGGATCCGCTCCTTTCATGAGAGATCGGCCGTATAGGGTTCCACCCTACATCAAAAATCTTTCACAAATCTACGGTAGAAACCGGCTAAACCAAGAAAACTTCACACTTGTTGCAAATTTGTTGGTTGGGGCCAAGTTTTAATAGCATCGATCTTACATTCATCTACATGAACACCCTTAGAAGACACAAAAAAACCCAAGAAAACAAGCTTATCAACACCAAAAAGGCATTTGTCCATATTAGCATAAAGGCACTCTTTCCTAAGGGTTTGCAACACGGTTCTAAGATGAGTGACATGATCTTTAAGAGATTTGCTCAAAACAAGGATATCGTCAAAATAGACCACAACAAATACACCAATATAGGGTCGAAGAACAAAATGCATGAGTCGCATGAATGTACCGGGTGCTTCGGCTAAACCGATTGGCATAACAATCCATTCATATAAACCAAATTTGTTCTTAAATGTGGTTTTTCATTCATCACCTTCTTGGATGCGTATTTGATAGTAGCCACTTTTAAGATCAATCTTAGAGAAAATTGCATCTCTGCTAAGCTCATCTAGCATATTGTCTAGGCATGGAATGGGGTAACGATAACGCACGGTAATAGCATTGATAGGACGGCAATCAGAACACATGCGATATGTACCATATTTCTTGGGAACAAGGATTACCGGGACGGCACAAGGGCTCAAGCTTTCACGTACTTGTCCGTTGCCGATGAGTTGTTGGACTTGCAGTTGGATCTCCTTAGTTTCCTCGGGATTGACGCGGTATGGAGCCTTGTTAGGAAGGGGTGCTCCGGGGATGAGGTCGATGCGGTGTTCTATGCCTCGTAGTGGAGGTAGACCCAGAGGTAGCTCGTCGGGGAAAACATCTTGGAATTCCTGCAATAGAGAAGATAACACTAAAGGTAGATTGTGAGAGTTGTTAGTTTTTGGTGCCTCGTCCTTGCACAAAAGGACATAGTACATGACACTTGATGGGTTCTCATACACTTCTCTCATCTCACTTTTGGTGGCAAATAGGACTAAGTTCTTGGCGCTCATCGTGGAGGCACTCAATTTGGGCTTGTGGCGCTCACTCTCTTTTTGGTGGTTCGCTCTCTCACTATTTTCTCCATGATGGGTGACTTGCTTGTCGGCGATCACTTGGCTTGGAGACATAGGTCATAGCACATATTCCTTTCCTTTCATTTTGAAGCTATAGTTATTTGTACGCCCGTTGCGGATGACGCCTCAGCCAAATTGCCCTGGCAGTCCATGGAGGAGGTGGCAAACAGACATCGGAACGACATCACACTCCAAAGTGTCTTAGTATGCTCCAATCTTGAAAGAAACTTGCACTCTATGCTCGACTTGGATAGTGTCGGAGTCGCTTAGCCATTGAACTTTGTAGGGATGTGGGTGCTTCATCTTGACCAATTGGAGTTTGGGGCATAGTTCCTCACTTGCTAAGTTATGGCAACTCCCTCCATCGATGATGACCTTCACGGACCTTCCATTGATCCCGGCCTTGGTATGGAAGATATGGCATCTTTGGTCTTCTTCTTATTGATGTTGAAGTGGCAAGACTTTGGAGACAACAAGATTGGGGCTCGGATCTTCGTCACAAAATACTTGATTGTCTTCATCCTTGTTCACTTGCGGTGCATGGCCACTTGCTCAAGTGCTTCCATTTCTCCTTCACTCATGGATTCGTATGTACCATCGTCATTGAAGATCATGGTGCGCTTGTTGGTACACTCAAAGAACTTGTGGTCTCGGCTGCCACGTGTGAAGCATTTGAAGGAACTTGTCTTGATGGACTCATCAGTTGGAGTAGATAATGAAGAAGCTTTCGGCTTGAAGTTGCTTGTAATAGGAGGACGACTTAAGGTTGTCAAAGTTGATTGTAACTTGACTTGTCGCCGTTGCTTGTAGATGGCTTGGTTGAGGTAGAAGATGTTGGAGCCGTTGAAGCTTGAGAGTTGGGGAAACCATATGACTTGGATGAGAACTTGTAATACTTGAAGTCATCTTGCACTTGACGTTCCTCTTTGGTAGCTTGATGCACTAGATCGATGAGGTTCGAGTGTGGTTGGAAGTCGGCAATCTTCTTGATAGGGTGATTGAGTCCATTCAAGAAACGTGCAATAGTTTGCTCATCATCTTCCGTGACACTGTCTCATATCATGGAAATATCGATTTCCTTGTAGTACTCTTCAACGTTCTTGGTTCCTTGCTTGAGGATTTGGAGTTTCTTGAAGAGGTCGCGGTTGAAGTAGGTTGGGACAAAACGTGCTCTCATGACATCCTTCATTTGCGCCCAAGTTGTGATGGTGGTTCACCTCTTGCCTCTCAGCGCTCAGTGACTTGTTCCCACCAAATGAGGACGTAATCTTGGAACTCAAGGGATGCCATCGCGATCTTCTTCTCTTCCTCATAGTTGTGCAAGCGGAAAATTTTGTCAACCTTCAATGCCCATGAAAGGTACTCTTCGGGATCATTGCTTCCATTGAACTTGGGCATGGTGGACTTTAGCTTGCCGTAGCGTTACTCTTCATTGTGTTGGGGTCGGGGATGATGACGCCCTTGTCGTGGAGGATTGTCAACCTCATGTTGCTCTTGCCGTGGAGGATATCCATTGTCTTCTTGCGCTTGGTGAACTTGAGGTTCTTGTCGAGCTTGTAGAGGAGCTTGTCGAGCTTGTGGATAATCTTGAGGAACTTGACGATGCATTCGTGATTGATAAATCCTCTCTTGAACTTCATCATGGAGTGCTTCTTCTTGTTCGCGCCTATGGCGGTTGCGTGCGGCAACGACATGCTTTGTGTCATGGAGTGCATGTTGCGCCTCAAGTGCTCGAGCTTCTCACCATTGTTGTTCTTGACGTTGTGCCTCGGCATCTTGTGCATCTTGGTGTTGTCGCGCTCGCTCTTCCTCTTCTTGTTGGTGTTGGCGTTGTTGTTCTTGTGCTTGCGCACAAGTAGCTTGGTTTTGACGATATTGATGCTCTTGTGCTCGAAGTTGCTCTTGGTAGTCGATGTCGTGTAGGGGATTGCGATTAGCTTGACGATCTTGACGCGTGGCTCTTCTAAGAGTGTTCAATGTTGGGGTACTTGAGCCGGAGATGGTGTCGTCGGAGTGTCGACTCGAGCGGCTCCGTGTTGAGTAGGACAAAGTGGTAGAAGAGAGGTTGACCAACAAAGCACGAAGCTTGTCCATTCTTGTGTCATTCTCTTGTTTGTGTTCATCTAGATTGTTGTCGAAGTAGTCTCTTGTATGTTGCTCGGAGAGTCTCAAGCCGGTGGCAAGGTTGTCGATGCGTTCGCTCATTACTTGTTGCTCTTGATGCAAAGCTCGTTGTGCACCAAAGAGGTGGCTCTTTGTGTCGTAGGAAGACATGTCGTCGTCTTGCTCGATGAAGAGTGGGTTGGTAGAAGTACTTGGCCTATCCATCATTCCAAGCAAATATGTGAGTGCGAGAAAGAGAAGAACTTATACCAAATGTACCTTGATCGATGTTGAAGATGGATCAATTATCACTCAAATGTGGAACACGAAAATAGCACAATTGGTACCAATTCTTGTTAGTTTCTCACACCTACACAAGTAAAAGCTTATAGTGGAGCTCGGTTAGGATGGTGGTACAAAATTGATGCAATCGTTAGTGAGACTCAATAATGTTGAAAATGATTCGCAAGTTTGCAATGCAACAAGTAGACCAGTAGCAAGATGCGGTACATGGAAACACACATGCAAATAGATAAGTGGGGTTGTGCAACCAAGGAATGAGCCAGAATGTGGAATCCACGAAAATGCTCTTGTTGCACAACACTAGAGAGACGTTAGCACGATTGCACAATAGGCGGATACGAAACTTGTGCACAACCTACTAAGCAAAAATGCAATGACTTCTATCCCAAGTATGCTATATGTATGGTATTTCTATGATATGATCCAAGATGATCTAGTATGACAATCTTAATGTAGTATGATGCTATGGTTCTTGCTTAAAAGCTCTTTGCTTATCTTTCTCTTTTGCTTAAAAGCTTGTTTGACTCGTTCTCTTTTGAGCTCTTTTCTCATGCAAAACTTCGCGAACCAAGATAGCAATTGCGTATGCAATGACAACTTTGTGACACAAAAGATGATACCAAGATATGTACCAAGATGATATGGTATGTATGCAATGGGAAGTATGATAACTAATGTGCACAAGTGACGTTGCCGGCAATACTCAAAGGCTAGTATCGAAGGGTAAGTGACGCAAAAGGAAGGCTATGGGGGTTATCAATGCAATGGTAAGGCATAGACAAAGATGTCATCGAAGTTACCGTCCTTGCTTACGGTTGAGAGTGTCAAAATGATGTGATTGTTGTCGATGTCGTAGTGCACGGTCTTTAGTACATTGGCGAAGATGTCGCTGCACTGTAGTCTAAGCTGTCGAAGTAGCGGAAGTCATTGAAGATGCGCGGACTTTATGTCTAGGCCAGAAGTTCCAGGCAAGACGGAAGGCCCGGAAGTTCCGGGTGGGGCTGGAAGGTCCGGTGGTCGCGATTCTACAAGAACAGGAAGTTGGGGATCGCGGATTTGGGCGGAAGAACTTCGGAAAAAACCCAAATCCGAGGGGTAAAAGAAAATTTTTAGGTGGATGGAAGGGTGGAGGAGCTAGATCTACGTGCCACACACAAATTCCACGGATCAAATCCAACAAAACTTCATCACACCACAAATCACAAAAAAATTGGGAGGGCTATTTTTGTGGGGATTTTCAAAACTAGAACGAATAACAAAAAAATTAGGCTAGAAAACAAAGAAGGAGGCTCCACAATCATGATCAACGTAGCTCATGATTCCAAGATGATGTAGGGTAGAACCCTATACGGCCGATCTTTCACGAAAGGAGCGGATCCCTCGATGAACACGAAGAACACAAGGGGACAACACAAGGGAAACACGGGGAAAACACGGGAGAAAACACTCAAACCAACAAGATTCGATCACACATATGCTAAATCCTCGAAACACAAAAGGGACGATACAAGGGACGATAGAAGTGGTAACCGGTTCTTCTCTGTGAGGAGGTCTTGAGGGTCTTCCCGTTAGGGGTCTTGAATCCAAGTGGATGTTCTCCGTAGAGGTACGGTCTCTCTCGGTGGAGTAGATCCGGATGGATGAGCCAGGCTCTATCTCACATATAAGCTATCACAACGCTAACCCTAAAACATAGGTAGGAGAAGGGTATATATAGTCTTGGGGGAGAAAGGGTACATGGGCCTTGGCCAAAGTCACTTCACGCAGGCAGGGCCGGAAGTTTCGGGTGTGGCCGGAAGTTTCGGGTGCCGGAGGTTCTGGTCAGGGTCCGGCCTAACCAGAGAGTTGGCACGGTGGGAGCTTGGCTGGTGTCCGGGGGGCGGAAGGTCCGGGCCAGGTTCCAGGCGGGTTCCGAGCTAACCAGAGAGTTGTCACGCCTGGGCTGGTCTGGGTCGTCGGAGGCCGGAGGTTCCGGGGGTCAAAAGTTCCGGGCTCTGGCCGGAAGTTCTGGGTTGAACAGAGAGTTGACGCATGTTCCTTCTTCTTGAGCTCTCGGCTCCGTGGCTTGTGCGTTGTACCTGATCACACATAGCATTTCGGACTTAGCCAATAGCCATGTCTCACTCGAATGTAAAGGAAGCTCGAGTAGGAGTGATGTCACCTCGGATTGAATTGCACGAGCTCTTTCTCTTGTCATGGGTCCACTTGGAGCTTGGATAGTCGAGGTAGTGTCCATGGGGATGACCATAGGATGCTCCACATCACTTGTTGTTGCTCACTATAGCGGTGGTTCAAACAATGCCACTGGCGAGTTCGTGTTTGTTGGACACTAATGCCATTGACATCGATCAAGCCCCGTTCACTGCATTCGATTACAATGAAACGGAGGGTGGCGTGGATGATCACGGTGGTGAAGAAGAATTGGAAGAGATAGATGAGGGGGCGTATGAGCAAGCGCAAGCAAAAAAAGCCAGAGATCAAAGAACTACATGATCTTGATTAAGGCTTGGAGTGCGGTGTCTCTTGGTGCTTGCACGAGTACGTCTCAAACTGCCAAGAGGTATTGGCAAAGGATCGAAGATCGATACTTCCGCATGATGGCAAAGTATCCCAATAGGACTCCATGCACCTTTCGGTCACTCCAAGGGCGTTGGGACGTGATCAAACTGATTTGCAGCCGTTGGGCAGCTTACTTGGAACAAGTACGCAATGCACCTCTAAATGGAACCGTGGAATCCGACTATGTGAATTCGTTTTCACGTCCCAAGTTGTGCACATCATATTGCATCATATGAAATGATTGCATCATTTGACTTTGTTTAAATTGTGTAGGACAAAATTGCCCAACAAAGATACAAAGACATGAAAGTTTCGCAAGGCAAATTCTCCAAACTAGAGCATTGTTGAGACTTGCTCAAAAAGTGCGAGAAGTGGAAGTTGATTGACAAAGAATCCCCACCAAAGAGAGGTTCACTTACGGACATGGATGAAGATGAGTGAGGGAGTCCTGGATTAAGGGGTCCTCGGGCGTCCAGCCTGTGTGACATGGGCTGGACTAATGGGCTATGAAGATACAAGACAGAAGACTCTCTCCTGTGTCTAGATGGGACTCTCTTGGCGTGGATGGCAAGCCTAGCGTGCGGATATGAAAATTTCTTTCTCTGTAACTGACTTTGTACAACCCTAGGCCCCTCCGGTGTCTATATAAACCGAAGGGTTTAGTCCGTAGAGGCACTCATAATCTGACAGGCTAGAATTCTAGGGTTTAGCCATTATGATCTCGTGGTAGATCAACTCTTGTAACCCCCATACTCATCAATATCAATCAAGCAGGACATAGGGTATTACCTCCATCAAGAGGGCCCGAACCTGGGTAAAACTTTGTGTCCCCTGTATCCTGTTACCATCAACCTTAGACGCACAGTTCGGGACGCCCTATCCGAGATCCGCCGGTTTTGACACCGACATTGGTGCTTTCATTGAGAGTTCCACTATGTTGCCGCCAAAAGGTTCGATGGCTCCATCCATCATCTGCAACGATAGTGCCCTAGGGGAGGTCTTTCTCCCCGGCCAGATATTCATATTCGGCGGCTTCGCACTGCGGGCCAACTCGTTTGGCCATCTGGAGCAGATCGACGGCTACGCCCCAAGTCACCCGATTAGTTTTGGAAACCTGGATTATGTCGCTGATATTTGAGGAGACTTGATCTTCCAAGGATTCACGACCCTAGCCCCCGCTCTGGCCTAAGAGCCGGAGCGCCTCACCAGGACCGAAGACGGGATTTCTAAACCCGCCGGACTATCTGTGGCCACTAGGCCCAGTACGGGAGAGCCAGAGGAAGTAGTGTCTCCGGCAACCATCACAAAGCCGGACCCTTCCCCAGACACTAGCTCCGAAGTCTCGGAGTCAGCATCGTGTGAGCTCGGCCAAGGAATTCCCTTCCCGCCATACTCCACAGATTCTTTTCTCCCTCAACAAACCTCGCCTTTAAGCGAGACTCTGGACTTGATGCAATCCCTTGTGATTACAGAGGAGCAACGTTCGAACTACGCCCAGCCCGGACTAGGGGCTGAGAGTGGGGAATTTTACATCCCATCCACCACCCACTTCATCGCCATAGTAGAGGACTTAACTGACATACTCGATTACAGCTCCGAAGACATCGACGGTATGGACGACGATGCCCGAGAGCAAGCCGAAAACCCGTCGTTTATCGGACGCTAGACGGCCACCTCTTCGTATGATGTGTACATGGTGGATACACCCAAGGAGGGTGACAACGATAATGAGAAAAATCCAGAAGAGGCTAGACCTCCCGAAATACAACAAAGACAGCAATACCGGCACGAGAGACAACAACACTCCAAATGATGCCGAAGACCAAGGAAACCCCATCGAGCAAAACTCTGAACAAGACGATCGAGAGGATGGGCAAGTTAGCCCTGATGAACAGGCTGCAAAAGAAGACTCTAAGGACAATAATTACCTTCCACCCTCCGAGGATGAGGTGAGCCTCGGCGACAAAGACTTTATCATGCCTGAGGAACCTCTCGAGCAGGAGCGCTTTAAGCAACGGCTAATAGCCACTTCAAGGAGCATGAAAAAGAAGCAACAAGAGCTTCAAGCTGATCAAGATCTGCTCAACGATAGATGGACTGATGTCCTGGCAGCAGAAGAATACGGCCTCGAGCGCCCAACCAAAATTTACCCGAAGCGTAAACTGCTACCTCAATTCGATGACGAGGCACTTGAGCCCGTACCATCAGCGCATAATGCGGCTGATCGACCACCACGTGGCCGGGACAAAACGGCAACACAAGCCGAACACCATCCCGTCCTACCTCACCGTAAAGATAGAGATAAAGCAGCTCGAGGATACACGTACGACCTGTGGCAGGATCTGAAGAATAAAGTAGGTCCGACCAGATCGATCTACGAATCGCGGGGGCATGCCCCGACGCGCGACTACGGCTATCAAGCCGAACATGGCAAGCACAATCACGTACGGGCCAAAAACCATAGACGGAGCCCATTCGAACTACGTCACGATCTGGCCCGATATAGAGGCGCCGCACACCCCCTCTGCTTCACGGATGAAGTAATGGAACATGAATTCCCAAAAGGGTTCAAACCCGTGAATATCGAATCATATGATGGAACCATAGATCTCGTGGTATGGATTGAAGACTTTATTCTCCATATTCACATGGCCCGCGGAGATGATCTTCACGCCATCAAATACCTCCCCCTAAAACTCAAGGGACCAGCCCGACACTGGCTGAACAGCCTGCCTGAAAACTCTTATTGGCAGCTGGGAAGACCTAGAATACGCCTTCCGCGACAACTTCCAAGGCACATACGTCAGACCTCCGGATGCCGATGACTTAAGTCACATAGTCCAATAGCCCAGAGAGTCAACAAGGAAATTCTGGACTAGGTTCTTAACTAAAAAGAACCAAATTGTCGATTATCCGGATATTGAAGCCCTAGTGGCCTTCAAACACAGCATCCGTGACGAATGGCTCACCCGACACCTCGGCCAAGAAAAGCCAAACTCCATGGCGGCCCTCACGACACTCATGACCCGCTTTTGCGCGAGCGAAGATAGCTGGCTAGCCCGTAGCAATAATAATGCAAGCAAACCTGGCATCTCAGAAGCCAGAAATAGCAAGGGCAAGCCTCGACGCAACAGGCACAAGCATTGAAACAATGGCGATAATACTGATGACACGACGGTCAACGCCGGATTCAGTGGCTCCAAGTTCGGTCAGCGGAAGAAGCCATATAAAAGGAATAATCTGGGCCCTTCCAGCTTGGACCGCATACTCGATCGTCCATGTCAGATCCACGTCACCCCTGATAAACTAGCCAATCATACCCATCGGAGTTGTTGAGTCTTCAAACAGGCCGGCAAGTTAAATGCGGAAGACAAGGAGAAGGGGTCGCAAAGCGAGAATGACTATGAGGAGCCCCCCACCGAACACATGGGGACAGAAGAAGTTTCCCCCTCGGGTCAAAACGGTGAACATGATATATGCTACCCATATCCCTAGGAGGGAGCGCAAGCGCGCGCCCAGGGACATCTATGCGATAGAGCTAGTCGCCCCAAAATTCAACCCATGGTCGTCCTGCCCGATCACCTTTGATCGCAGGGACCATCCAACCAGTATCCATCATGGCGGTTCAGCCGCACTAGTTCTCGACCCAATAATTGATGGATTCCACCTCCATGAGTCCTTATGGACGGTGGCAGCAGCCTCAACCTACTCTATCAGGATACAGTGCGCAAAATGGGCATCAATCCATCAAGGATCAAGCCCACCAAAACTACCTTTAAAGGAGTTATACTAGGTGTAGAGGCCCGTTGCTCGGGCTCAATCACATTGGAGGTCGTCTTTCGATCTCCGGACAACCTCCGAAGCGAAGAGTTAATCTTCGATATCATCCCTTTCTACAACGGCTATCACGCACTGCTCGGACGAACCGCGTTTGCTCGATTCAATGAGGTGCCGCACTATGCTTATCTCAAGCTCAAGATGCCCGGACCACGCGGTGTGATGAGGACATGACTACCTTGGATACGACCAAAAATATTGCACACATGCATATTTGTCAGGTGATTTCTAATTCAAACTATTCAATAATCTATTTATGTTATCCAGAACAAAAATACTTCACACACTTTTGTGTTTTGACTAATTGCAGGTGTATGGGACATTTGTACAATCTACATATGAAGATAAGGGAAAAGAAGAAGTTTAGGTTCTGTTCAAAAAGTCATCTCACGTCACTTTTGGACCAAGAGAAGATAGAGTTCAAGTCTCTCACGTTCTGGATTCAGATTCGGACTACACAGACATACCTGACTCAAAACGCCAACAACTTTTTTCATACGGACTCCGAATTGGGTGATTCTTTTTTGTTGGAAACTAGATTTCGTGCTCTTTCCAACCCAATTGGACTCACCTTCAAATTTGTCCGGAGTGTTGAGTTATGGAAGAAACAATCTGACGTTGCAGCAGAATCCGAGTCAAACTACAAGCCCAAAGGTGTTGCATCACCTCCACTTGGTCCCATGAGCCTTGTACGACCTAGGGTTAGTTTTAGGCTGCCTTGGGACGTCCTCCCACCTCCTTGGCTGCCACTCATTGCTCCTATATAAGTAGATCCATCTAGTAGCTTTTTTCCTTGGGTTTTGTTTAGATTAAAAGTTCGCCATAGCTGCAACTTCACGTACTTCGTTTGTGTCCAACGATCAGACCAAGACATCACAGAACCCCACCTTGATCAATAAAGCTTTCATCTTATATTCGCAATATTCAGATTGCAACCTGAGTTTCTTGCTTGTTCTTCGCTTGCTCGCAGGAAACAGGCCCTCGTGGTCAGGTTGATCGTGCTCCGGCATGGTCAATAACCCCTCGGAGTTGGTTTAGCGATTGCTAAGGCGCGACGTCCTCGCACGTTCGTAGTCGGATCGTCAAAGTCGACTTCCTCTAAAATGATAACCACCATCTCATCGAAAGACGGGACACCTTTGCATCTATCACGGTGTCATAATAGTCAATGGAAACACGGAGCGCTCCCTCTATACCGAGGAACACACCGCGGCCCTGGCAGCGGAAGTACAGAGCGGCCTTTTAAGGCAGAACTTTAATTCAGCAGCCAAGCTCCCGGACACTGTCAAACGAGTCCAGACCACTCCGCAGCATGACAGTCCGGCTCGTCAGGAGTTAGACTAGCAATTCGACCTTCGTCTCCGCCCAGACCAAGTGGCGGCATACATACCGCGCGTACATAACTACACACTAAAAATACCATGGGCAGAGACGGAGGCATAACCATACTGTGGTCCACAATACGGCTTGACCTTCCTGGGACAGACATACTTTTACTTTTCTTTTTATCCTTTTCAGGTTTCTTTTTCATAGGCCCCCCTCGACTGCCTGACAATCGGTCCTTTCGAAGGACGGACATACCAAGGCGGCAAGTAGCACAGACGTGTGGGGGAATCTCTAGATGTTCTTTCTAATGATCATTCTACCTGTTTTCAGGACCCGTACGTAACTCCCCCTTGGTCTTGGCATGTTAAATAGCCACTATTGCTTATTGCACTATTTGTACAAATACGCTTTGACGTATTAATCAAAATTATAATGGAAACAGTTTGAGGCTCAAGTTATGTGGCACTAGCTTACTACTTCATTTTACCTCGCTATTTTTATCGGTTGCATCCGTACACTTCGGTACGCCATAATTCACTAGGGGCTTTATTGTGCTCCATACTACGGCAACAAGTCCGAACACTTTTACAGTATAGTTCATCCCCCGAATTTAGCATTATATGCATCGGCTCCGAATCATGTCTTTGGTCAATAGTTGGGTTGCCCGGCTCCTGTGCTTACTACCTTACGTTCCGCTCTATCGGCTAGGGTAGTAAAGGGAGAACTACTGCGATTGTGTCCTGGTTTACCCGGATGAGCACCTCAGTAGAGAAAGCCGAAAACTGACTGTCATGATGCGGTGTGAGCTGGTTAGCTCTTCGGAGGATAAAAATCTTTTGCGATTTTTTCCGCATTATGCGATGAATCGGCCTTCATCCGATCAGGTGTTTACAACACCCTAGTCCGGATTACATGCTAACTAGGGGTTGCGCCCACATTTTTATTATCAAACTCCTATGGCTAAGTGAGGGTGATAAAGCCACATAGTCCGATTGTCTGGTTCGTTGCGCTAAACACCTCCTTCAAGGACCAAATTCTTGGATCAAGAGTGTTTAGATTCCATCCTGAACACCCCCATAATACCTACGTGGGGGCTGAAGCCGATGACTGGCCAACTCTCAGATTTAATAAAAACGACCGCACAGGAGGTAAAATTCCAAAATAAACAGCAAGCTTTATATTACATATCAGTCTTGTTTTCATCATACAGGGCGGGATAACATGAAGGTACTCATTCAAAGATAATGTCTTTTGAACAATGGCCCTCTACAATTCGGGATCCATTGAGGACATCATCAAAATACCGCTCCGGCGTGCTGTGCTCCTTGCCAGCGGGCGGTCCCTCGGTCGCGAGCTTGACGGCATCCATCTTCGCCCACTGTATCTTGACACGGGCGAAGGCCATCCACGCACCTTCGATGCAGACCAACCGCTTGATGAAGTCAAGCCGGGGGCAGGCATTGACCAGCTGCTTCACGAGTCCGAAGTAGCTGCTAGGTATGACTTTGGCAGGCCATAGCCAGATTATTATATCCTTCATGGCTAGTTCGGCCACCCTATGTAGTTCGACCAGCTGTTTTAGCTGATCACTAAAGGGCATCGGATGTTCTGACGCAAGGTATTGCGACCAGAACAGCTTCTCCGTTGAGCTCCCCTCTTCGGCTCGGAAGAACTCCACAGCATCGGCAACACTGCGCGGTAAATCCGCAAACGCTCCTGGAGAACTCCAAATCCGGGTTAGTAAAAGATACCTCTTCTTCACGTATTTGCTCTGTATAATGAAGGCCTTACCCGCCGCGATTTTTCTGGCCTCTTCGATCTCCTGGAGGGCGCCTTGGGCTTCAACCCGGGCATCTTGTGCTCTTTGGTGGGCCTTGGCGAGTTCAGAATCTTGATCCGCAACATGGCGCTCCAAGGACTCGTATTTCTTCATGGTGTCCTAGAGCTCCTGCTGGACCTTGCCGACCCTGGCCTCATGCTTTTCACGGGCGGCTCTTTCCTGTGCCGCTCTCTCCCCGACCTCGGCCAGCGCCTTCTTAAGGGCCTCCACCTTGGTTGCCGCCCCTAAAAACATCATGGCACTATAGTCAGCACAAATCATTCATCCCTTCCAGATATGCACAAGGTCATTGCATACCTTGATTGTCTTCTAGCTGCTTTTTTACACGGCTGAGTTCTTCCTCGGCCCACTCCAGACTCTGCTTTAGTCCGGAGACCTCAGCAGCATGAGAGGTTGCGGCCAGCAACGACGCCTGCTCATTCACATAAAACATATTTAGTTAGTCTCCTGCGAAAATTACTTGATCCTCTGTCCAGCTTTTCTTTTCCGAACACCGGATATAGTCTCAGGGGCTACTGTCTATACTATGACATTCTTTTTATATAATTGTGTCGCTTACCTGTTAGAAGGCTTGTGCAGGCTTCGGTCAGTCCGCTCTTGGCAGACTGAACCCTCTCAACCACCGTACCCATGAGGGTATGGTGTTCCTCAACAATGGAAGCGCTTTGCAGCGCTTCCAATAGAGTATCCAGTGCCTATGGATGGACAGAGGTCACCGGTGGAATTGGCGCACCTCCTTCCTTTGAAGGAGGCTGCCTGCCGGATTCCGGAGCCGTATAGGTCTCCAATATCGTATTCGGCTGGGGGCCGAATTGGAGATGACCCCCATCGCTAGTCTTCATGGGGATCTGCTCCCCCATGTGTCCGGCGGCCGAGGTATTATCCTCTGGCGCCACCGTGACGGCCTCCCGTGCCTCCCCCTGAGCCGGGAGTGTCCTTCGGGACAACACTTCAGCGTCTTCCACAGTCCTGGGAGAGGAGGCCGCCGGAAGGGACCTGCTGTCCATTACCTTCGGATCCAGCGAGTTTTCTGAAGATGAGGATCGCCCGAGTTCAGAACGAGCCGGCCTGCAAGTGCATGATTCAACATGTTAAAACTATAAAGTAAAGGAGCTGGATATTTTTGAGTACTTACGATTCGGCCAGGGCTTATCCCTGGGGCGCCACTCGGAGCTGCTGTCAATGTCCCACGCGGGGTTGTCCGTGGCGGAGGCCTTCCCCTTCTTGGACGCCTCTGCCTCCAGATGCGTGGAGGCCGCCCTTTTTCTTCCTTCCCACTCAGAGGGAGAATTGCTTTCCTCCTCTTCCTCGCCGTCGATGGCGGGAGGGGAGTGGTTGTCGGCGTCTTCGGACGTCACGTCCGAAGTGCCCTTATGGCGGAGACTACCCCTGGTCCCCTTGGCCTTCTTCTCCGGTGCTTGATAGGGCGCCGGAACCAGCATCTTTGTCAGAAGCGGGATAGCTGGTTCTTCGGGCAGTGGAGCTGGACACTGAATCCACTCCGCCTTCTTTGTCCAGCCCTGAAACAATAAATAGAGAAGCTTAGACATCTTCCTTGAGTATGCAAGTAAAGGGTACACCTTGAAATACGGAAAACTTACCGCACTAGTGGAATGGGCCAGGTCGTGCCAACGGTCCTCGGTCATCGCCGGCCACGTCTCGTTGGCCTTGAAGAGCACCTTCCAGATGTCTTCGTGCGTAGTGCTGAAGAACTGTTGCAAGGTCCGGTGCTTGGCCGGATCGAACTCCCACAAGTGGCAAGTCCAACTTTGGCACGGCAGGATCCGGCGAGCGAGCATCACCTGAATCACGTTGACAAGCTTGACGTCCTTGTCCACCATGCGCTTGTTGCCCGTCTGGAGTGCTGTCAGCTCGTCCGACGAAGACCAGTCCAGGCCCTTCTCTAGCCAGGAGGTGAGCCGCATCGGGGATCCAGACTGAAATTCGGGAGCCGCAGCCCAGGTGGCGTCACGAGGCTCTGTGACATAGAACCACTGTCGTTGCCACCCCTTGAGGTCTCCACGAAGGTACCTTTGGGCCATGTGACATTGGGCAGCTTGCTCACCATGGCGCCTCCGCACTCTGCATGTTGGCCATCCACCACCTTCGGCTTCACATTGAAGACCTTCAGCCACAGTCCAAAGTGGGGAGGGATACGGAGGAAGGCCTCGCACACGACAAAAAATGCCGAGATACTAAGGAAGGAGTTGGGGGCCAGATCGTGGAAATCCAGCCCGTAGTAGAACATGAGCCCGTGGACGAATGGGCGGGGAGGAAATCCCAACCCACGGATGAAGTGGGGGATGAACACGACCCTCTCGTGGGGCTATGGGGTGGGGATTGTTGGGGAACGTAGCAGAAATTCAAGATTTTCCTACGTAACACCAAGATCTATCTATGGAGAGACCAGCAACGAGTAGAAAGGGGAGTGCATCTACATACCCTTGTAGATCGCTAAGCGGAAGCGTTCAAGTGAACAGGGTTGATGGAGTCGTACTCGTCGTGATTCAGATCACCGATGATCCTAGTGCCGAACGGACGGCACCTCCGCGTTCAACACACGTACAGCTCGACGATGTCTCCCATGCCTTGATCCAGCAAGGAGAGAGGGAGAGGTTGAGGAAGACTCCATCCAGCAGCAGCACAACGGCGTGGTGGTGATGGAGGAGCGTGGCAATCCTGCAGGGCTTCGCCAAGCACCCACGGGAGAGGAGGAGGTGTCACGGGAGGGAGGGAGGCGCCAAGGGCTCAGGTATGGATGCCCTCCCTTCCCTCCACTATATATAGGGGCAGGGGAGAGGGGGGAGGCGCAGCCTTGCCCCTTCCTCCAAGGAAGGGGTGCGGCTAAGAGGGGGGGAGGAGTCCATCCTCCCCAAGGCACCTCGGAGGTGCCTTCCCCCTTTAGGACTCTTCCCTTTTTTCTTATATCTTGGCGCATGGGCCTCTAGGGGCTGGTGCCCTTGGCCCATGTAGGCCAAGGCGCACCCCCTACAGCCCATGTGGCCCCCCGGGGCAGGTGGCCCCACCCGGTGGGCCCCCGGGACCCTTCCGGTGGTCCCGGTACAATACCGATGACCCCGAAACTTGTCCCGATGGCCGAAACAGGACTTCCTATATATAAATCTTTACCTCCGGACCATTCCGGAACTCCTCGTGACGTCCGGGATCTCATCCGGGACTCCGAACAACATTCGGTAACCACATACAAACTTCCTTTATAACCCTAGCGTCATCGAACCTTAAGTGTGTAGACCCTACGGGTTCGGGAGACATGTAGTCATGACCGAGGTGTTCTCCGGTCAATAACCAACAGCGGGATCTGGATACCCATGTTGGCTCCCACATGTTCCACGATGATCTCATCGGATGAACCATGATGTCAAGGACTCAATCAATCCCGTATACAATTCCCTTTGTCTAGCGGTATGGTACTTGCCCGAGATTCGATCGTCGGTATACCGATACCTTGTTCAATCTCGTTACCGGCAAGTCTCTTTACTCGTTCCGTAACACATCATCCCGTGATCAACCCTTGGTCACATTGTGCACATTATGATGATGTCCTACCGAGTGGGCCCAGAGATACCTCTCCGTTTACACGGAGTGACAAAATCCCAATCTCGATTCGTGCCAACCCAACAGACACTTTCAGAGATACCCGTAGTGTACCTTTATAGCCACCCAGTTACGTTGTGACGTTTGGCACACCCAAAGCACTCCTACGGTATCCGGGAGTTGCACAATCTCATGGTCTAAGGAAATGATACTTGACATTAGAAAAGCTTTAGCATACGAACTACATGATCTTGTGCTAGGCTTAGGATTGGGTCTTGTCCATCACATCATTCTCCTAATGATGTGATCCCGTTATCAACGACATCCAATGTCCATGGTCAGGAAACCGTAACCATCTATTGATTAACGAGCTAGTCAACTAGAGGCTTACTAGGGACATGGTGTTGTCTATGTATCCACACATGTATCTGAGTTTCCTATCAATACAATTCTAGCATGGATAATAAACGATTATCATGAACAAGGAAATATAATAATAATCAATTTATTATTGCCTCTAGGGCATATTTCCAACAGTCTCCCACTTGCACTAGAGTCAATAATCTAGTTCACATCACCATGTGATTAACACTGACAGGTCACATCACCATGTGACCAACATCCAAAGAGTCTTGGGTTTGATCATGCTGCTTGTGAGAGAGGTTATAGTCAACGGGTCTGAACCTTTTAGATCCGTGTGTGCTTTACAAATCTCTATGTCATCTCCTAGATGTAGCTACCACGCTCTATTTGGAGCTATTCCAAATAACTGTTCTACTTGGAGCTATTCTAAATTGTTGCTCCATTATACGTATCCGGTATCTCTACTCAGAGCTATCCGGATAGGTGTTAAGCTTGCATCGACGTAACCTTTACGACGAACTCTTTTACCACCTCCATAATTGAGAAAATTCCTTAGTCCACTAGTTACTAAGGATAACTTTGACCGCTATCCTGTGATCCATTCTTGGATCACTCTTGTACCCCTTGACTGACTCATGGTAAAGCACACTTCAGGTGCGGTACACAGCATAGCATACTGTAGAGCCTATGTCTTAAGCATAGGGGACGACCTTCGTTCCTTTCTCTCTATTCTGCCATGGTCGAGCTTTAAGTCTTAACTTCATACCTTACAACTCAGGCAAGAACTCCTTCTTTGACTGATCCATCTTGAACACCTTCAAGATCACGTCAAGGCATGTGCTCATTTGAAAGTACTATTAAGCGTTTTGATCTATCCTTATAGATCTTGATGCTCAATGTTCAAGCAGCTTAATCCAGGTTTTCCATTGAAAACACTTTCCAAATAACCCTATATGCTTTCCAGAAATTCTACGTCATTTCTGATCATTAATATGTCAACAACATATACTCATCAGAAATTCTATAGTGCTCCCACTCACTTCTTTGGAAATACAAGTTTCTCATAAACTTTGTATACACCCAAAATCTTTGATCATCATCAAAGCATACATTCCAACTCCGAGATGCTCACTCCAGTCCTCAGAAGGATTGCTGGAGCTTTGCATACTTATTAGCATATTTCAGGATAGACAAAACCTTCCGGTTGTATCACATACAACCTTTCCTCAAGAATCGTCGAGGAAACAATGTTTTGACATCCTATCTGCAAGATTTCATAAATAATGCAGTAATTGCTAATATAATTCCGACAGACTCTTAGCATCGCTACGAGTGAGAAAGTCTCATCGTAGTCAACTCCTTGAACTTGTCGAAAAACATCTTAACGACAAGTCGAGCTTTCTCAATGGTGACACTTACCATCATTGTCTGTCTTCCTTTCAAAATCCATCTGCACTCAACAGCCTTACGACCATCGAGTTGTTCTGCCAAAGTCTACACTTTGTTTTCACACATGGATCCTATCTCGGATTTTATGGCTTCTAACCATTTATCGGAATCCGGGCCCACCATCGCTTCTCCATAGCTCGTAGGTTCATTGTTGTCTAGCAACATGACTTCCAAGACAGGATTACGTACCACTCTGAAGTAGTACGCATCCTTGTCATCCCACGAGGTTTGGTAGTGACTCGATCCGAAGTTTCATGATCACTATCATAAGCTTCCACTTCAGTTGGTGTACGTGCCACAGGAACAACTTCCTGTGCCCTGCTACACACTTGTTGAAGTGACGGTTCAATAACCTCATCAAGTCTCCACCATCCTCCCACTCAACTTTTCGAGAGAAACCTTTCCTCGAAAAAAGGACCCGATTCAAGAAACAATCCCTATTGCTTTCGGATCTGAATTAGGAGGTATACCCAACTGTTTTTGGGTGTCCTATGAAGATGCATTTTATCTGCTTTGGGTTCGAGCTTATCAACCTGAAACCTTTTCACATAAGCGTCGCAGCCCCAAACTTTCAAGAAACGGCAACTTAGGTTTCTCCAAACCATAGTTCATACGGTGTCGTCTCAACGAAATTATGTGGTGCCCTATTTAAAGTGAATGTGGTTGTCTCTAATGCCTAACCCATGAACGATAGTGGTAACTCGATAAGAGACATCATGGTATGCACCATATCCAATAGGGTGCAACTATGACGTTTGGACACACCATCACACTATGGTGTTCCAGGCTGTATCAGTTGTGAAACAATTTCCACAATGTCTTAATTCTGTGCCAAACTCGTGATTCAGATATTCATCTCTATGATCATATCATAGATCTTTTATCCTCTTGTCACGACGATCTTTCAACTTCACACTGAAATTACTTGAACCATTCAATAATTCAGACTTGTGTTTCATCAAGTAAATATTCTCAACATCTACTCGAATCATCTGTGAAGTAAGAACATAACGATATTCACTGCATGCCTCAGCACTCATTGGACTGCACACATCAAAATGTGTTGCTTCCAACAAGTTGCTATCTTGTTCCATCTTACTGAAAACGAGGATTTTTAGTCATCTTGCCCATGTGGTATGATTTGCATGTCCCAAGTGATTCAAAATCAAGTGAGTCAAAACGGTCCATTTGCATGGAGTTTCTTCATGCATATACACCAATAGACATGGTTCGCATGTCTCAAACTTTTCAAAAACGAGTGAGCCCAAAGATCCATCAATATGGAGCTTCTTCATGCGTTTTATACCGATATGACTTACGTGGCAGTGCCACAAGTAGGTGGTACTATCATTACTATCTTTTGGCATGAACATGTGTATCACTACGATCGAGATTTAATAAACTATTCATTTTAGGTGTAAGACCATTGAAGGTATTATTCAAATAAATAGAGTAACCATTATTCTCCTTAAATGAATAACCGTATTGCGATAGACGTAATCCAATCATGTCTATGCTCAACGCAAACACCAAATAACAATTATTTAGGTTTAACACCAATCTCTTTGGTAGAGGGAGCGTGCGATGCTTGATCATATCAAGCTTGGAAAAACTTCCAACACATATCGTCAGCTCACCTTTAGCTAGTCTCCGTTTATTCCGTAGCCTTTTGTTTCGAGTTACTAACACTTAGCAACCGAACCGGTATCCAATACCCTGGTGCTACTAGGAGTACTAGTAAAGTACACATTAACATAATGTATATCCAATATACTTCTATCGACCTTGCCAGCCTTCTTATCTACCAAGTATCTAGGGTAATTCTGCTCTAGTGGTTGTTCCCCTTATTACAGAAGCACTTAGTCTCGGGTTTGGGTTTTACCTTGGGTTTCTTCACTAGAGCAGCAGCTGATTTGCCGTTTCATGAAGTATCCCTTCTTGCCCTTGCCCTTCTTGAAACTAGTGGTTTCACCAACCATCAACAATTGATGCTCCTTCTTGATTTCTACTTTCGCGGTGTCAAACATCGCGAGTACCTCAAGGATCACCATATCTATCCCTGATATATTATAGTTCATCACGAAGCTCTAGCAGCTTGGTGGCAATGACTTTGGAGAACCATCACTGTCTTATCTGGAAGATCAACTCCCACTCGATTCAAATGATTGTTGTACTCAGACAATCTGAGCACAAGCTCAACAATTGAGCTTTTCTCCTTAGTTTGCAGGTTAAGAAAGTCATCGGAGGTCTTATACCTCTTGACATGGGCACGAGCCTGAAATCCCAATTTCAGCCCTCAAAACATCTCATATGTTTCGCGATGTTTCAAAAATGTCTTTGGTGCCTCAACTCTAAACCGTTTAACTGAACTATCACGTAGTTATCAAAACGTGTATGTCAGATGTTCGCAACAACCACAGACAACGTTCGAGGTTCAGCACACTGAGCGGTGCATTAAGGACATAAGCCTTCTATGAAGCAATGAGTACAATCCTTAGTTTACGGACCTAGTCCGCATAATTGCTACTATCAACTTTCAACTAATTTTTCTCTAGGAACATATCTAAACAGTAGAACTATAGCGTGAGCTACGACATAATTTGCAAAAACCTTTTGACTATGTTCAGGATAATTAAGTTCATCTTATGAACTCCCACTCAGATAGACATCCCTCTAGTCATCTAAGTGATTACATGATCCGAGTCAAACTAGGCCGTGTCCGATCATCACGTGAGACGGACTAGTCATCATCGGTGAACATCTTCATGTTGATCGTATCTTCTATACGACTCATGTTCGACCTTTCGGTCTCCGTGTTCCGAGGCCATGTCTGTACATGCTAGGCTCGTCAAGTTAACCCTAAGTGTTTCGCGTGTGTAAATCTGTCTTACACCCGTTGTATGTGAACGTTAGAATCTAACACCCGATCATCACGTGGTGCTTCGAAACATGAACTGTCGCAACGGTGCACAGTTAGGGGAGAACACTTCTTGAAATTGTTGTAAGGGATCATCTTATTTACTACCGTCGTTCTAAGCAAATAAGATGTATAAACATGATAAACATCACATGCAATCAAATAGTGACATGATATGGCCATCATCACTTTGCTCCTTTTGATCTCCATCTTCGGGGCTCCATGATCATCATTGTCACCGGCATGACACCATGATCTCCATCATCATGATCTCCATCATCGTGTCTTCATGAAGTTGCCTCGCCAACTATTACTTCTACTACTATGGCTAACGGTTAGCAATAAAGTAAAGTAATTACATGACGTTTAAGTTGACACGCAGGTCACAAATAAATAAAGACAACTCCTATGGCTCCTGCCGGTTGTCATACTCATCGACATGCAAGTCGTGATTCCTATTACAAGAACATGATCAATCTCATACATCACATATATCATTCATCACATCCTTTTTGGCCATATCACATCACATAGCATACCCTGCAAAAACAAGTTAGACGTCCTCTAATTGTTGTTTGCATGTTTACGTGGCTGCTATGGGTTTCTAGCAAGAACGTTTCTTACCTACGCAAAGACCACAACGTGATATGCCAATTGCTATTTACCCTTCATAAGGACCCTTTTCATCGAATCCGATCCGACTAAAGTGGGAGAGACAGACACCCGCCAGCCACCTTATGCAACTAGTGCATGTTTGTCGGTGGAACCGGTCTCACGTAAGCGTACGTGTAAGGTTGGTCCGGGCCGCTTCATCCCACGATGCCGCAGAATCAAGATAAGACTAGTAACGGCAAGCATATTGAACAATATCGACGCCCACAACTACTTTGTGTTCTACTCGTGCAAAGAATCTACGCAATAGACCTAGCTCATGATGCCACTGTTGGGGAACGTAGCAGAAATTCAAAATTTTCCTACGCGTATCACCAAGATCTATCTATGGAGAGACCAGCAACGAGTAGAAGGAGAGTGCATCTACATACCCTTGTAGATCGCTAAGCGGAAGCGTTCAAGTGAACGGGGTTGATGGAGTCGTACTCGTCGTGATTCAGATCACCGATGATCCTAGTGCCGAACGGACGGCACCTCCGCGTTCAACACACGTACAGCCCGACGATGTCTCCCACGCCTTGATCCAGCAAGGAGAGAGGGAGAGGTTGAGGAAGACTCCATCCAGCAGCAGCACAACG
Organism: Triticum aestivum; assembly: GCF_018294505.1. NCBI lineage: Eukaryota > Viridiplantae > Streptophyta > Magnoliopsida > Poales > Poaceae > Triticum > Triticum aestivum. Next base: position 271,774,156 of record NC_057800.1, on the reverse strand, counting down.
GTGCGGTGGTGATGGAGGAGCGTGGCAATCCCGTAGGGCTTCGCCAAGCACCTACGGGAGAGGAGGAGGTGTCACGGGAGGGAGAGGGAGGCAACCAAAGGCCTTAGGTATCATTGCTCCTCCTTTTCCCCACTATATATAGGGCCAAGGGAGAGGGGGAGGGCGCAGCCTTGCCCCCTCCTCCAAGGAAGGGGTGCGGCTAAGGATGGGGAGGAGTCCATCCTCCCCAAGGCACCTCGGAGGTGCCTTCCCCCTTTAGGACTCTTCCCTTTTTCTCTTCTCTTGGCGCATGGGCCTCTTGGGGCTGGTGCCCTTGGCCCATGTAGGCCAAGGCGCACCCCCTACAGCCCATGTGCCCCCCCGGGGCAGGTGGCCCCACCCGGTGGGCCCCCGGGACCCTTCCGGTGGTCCCGGTACAATACCGATGACCCCGAAACTTGTCCCGATGGCCGAAACAGGACTTCCTATATATAAATCTTTACCTCCGGACCATTCCGGAACTCCTCGTGACGTCCGGGATCTCATCCGGGACTCCGAACAACATTCGGTAACCACATACAAACTTCCTTTATAACCCTAGCATCATCGAACCTTAAGTGTGTAGACCCTACGGGTTCGGGAGACATGTAGTCATGACCGAGATGTTCTCCGGTCAATAACCAACAGCGGGATCTGGATACCCATGTTGGCTCCCACATGTTCCACGATGATCTCATCGGATGAACCACGATGTCAAGGACTCAATCAATCCCGTATACAATTCCCTTTGTCTAGCGGTATGGTACTTGCCCGAGATTCGATCGTCGGTATACCGATACCTTGTTCAATCTCGTTACCGGCAAGTCTCTTTACTCGTTCCGTAACACATCATCCCGTGATCAACCCCTTGGTCACATTGTGCATATTATGATGATGTCCTACCGAGTGGGCCCAGAGATACCTCTCCGTTTACACGGAGTGACAAAATCCCAATCTCGATTCGTGCCAACCCAACAGACACTTTCAGAGATACCCGTAGTGTACCTTTATAGTCACCCAGTTACGTTGTGACGTTTGGCACACCCAAAGCACTCCTACGGTATCCGGGAGTTGCACAATCTCATGGTCTAAGGAAATGATACTTGACATTAGAAAAGCTTTAGCATACGAACTACATGATCTTGTGCTAGGCTTAGGATTGGGTCTTGTCCATCACATCATTCTCCTAATGATGTGATCCCGTTATCAACGACATCCAATGTCCATGGCCAGGAAACCGTAACCATCTATTGATTAACGAGCTAGTCAACTAGAGGCTTAGTAGGGACATGGTGTTGTCTATGTATCCACACATGCATCTGAGTTTCCTATCAATACAATTCTAGCATGGATAATAAACGATTATCATGAACAAGGAAATATAATAATAATCAATTTATTATTGCCTCTAGGGCATATTTCCAACAGTCTCCCACTTGCACTAGAGTCAATAATCTAGTTCACATCGATATGTGATTAACACTCAAGGTCACATCCCCATGTGACTAACACCCAAAGAGTTTACTAGAGTCAATAATCTAGTTCACATTTACCATGTGATTAACACTCGATGAGTTCTGGGTTTGATCATGTTATGCTTGTGAGAGAGGTTATAGTCAACGGGTCTGAACCTTTCAGATCCGTGTGTGCTTTACAAATCTCTATGTCATCTCCTAGATGCAGCTACCACGTTCTATTTGGAGCTATTCCAAATAACTGTTCTACTTGGAGCTATTCTAAATTGTTGCTCCATTATACGTATCCGGTATCTCTACTCAGAGCTATCCGGATAGGTGTTAAGCTTGCATCGACGTAAACCTTTACGACGAACTCTTTTACCACCTCCATAATTGAGAAAATTCCTTAGTCCACTAGTTACTAAGGATAACTTTGACCGCTGTCCTGTGATCCATTCTTGGATCACTCTTGTACCCCTTGACTGACTCATGGTAAAGCACACTTCAGGTGCGATACACAGCATAGCATACTGTAGAGCCTATGTCTTAAGCATAGGGGACAACCTTCGTTCCTTTCTCTCTATTCTGCCATGGTCGAGCTTTAAGTCTTAACTTCATACCTTACAACTCAGGCAAGAACTCCTTCTTTGACTGATCCATCTTGAACACCTTCAAGATCACGTCAAGGCATGTGCTCATTTGAAAGTACTATTAAGCGTTTTGATCTATCCTTATAGATCTTGATGCTCAATGTTCAAGTAGCTTAATCCAGGTTTTCCATTGAAAACACTTTCCAAATAACCCTATATGCTTTCCAGAAATTCTACGTCATTTCTGATCATTAATATGTCAACAACATATACTCATCAGAAATTCTATAGTGCTCCCACTCACTTCTTTGGAAATACAAGTTTCTCATAAACTTTGTACAAACCCAAAATTTTTGATCATCATCAAAGCATACATTCCAACTCCGAGATGCTCACTCCAGTCCTTAGAAGGATTGCTGGAGCTTTGCATACTTATTAGCATATTTCAGGATAGACAAAACCTTCCGGTTGTATCACATACAACCTTTCCTCAAGAATCGTCGAGGAAACAATGTTTTGACATCCTATCTGCAAGATTTCATAAATAATGCAGTAATTGCTAATATAATTCCAACAGACTCTTAGCATCGCTACGAGTGAGAAAGTCTCATCGTAGTCAACTCCTTGAACTTGTCGGAAAACATCTTAACGACAAGTCGAGCTTTCTCAATGGTGACACTTACCATCATTGTCTGTCTTCCTTTCAAAATCCATATGTACCTAACAGCCTTACGACCATCAAGTAGTTCTTCCAAAGTCTACACTTTGTTTTCATACATGGATCCTCTCTCGGGTTTTATGGCCTTGAGCCATTTATCGGAATCCGGGCCCACCATCGCTTCTCCATAGCTCGTAGGTTCATTGTTGTCTAGCAACATGACTTCTAAGACAGGATTACGTACCACTCTAAAGTAGTACGTATCCTTGTCACCCTACGAGGTTCGGTAGTGACTTGATCCGAAACTTCATGATCACTATCATAAGCTTCCACTTCATTTGGTGTAGGCGCCACAGGAACAACTTCCTGTGCCCTGCTACACACTTGTTGAAGTGACGGTTCAATGACCTCATCAAGTCTCCACCATCCTCCCACTCAATTCTTCGAGAGAAACCTTTCCTCGAAAAAGGAACCGATTCAAGAAACAATCCCTATTGCTTTCGGATCTGAATTAGGAGGTATACCCAACTGTTTTGGGTGTCCTATGAAGATGTACTTTATCCGCTTTGGGTTCGAGCTTAATCCTGAAACTTTTTCACATAAGCGTCGCAGCCCCAAACCTTTTAAGAAACGACAACTTAGGTTTCTCTAAACCATAATTCATACGATGTCATCTCATCGGAATTACGTGGTGCCCTATTCAAAGTGAATGTGGTTGTCTCTAATGCCTAACCCATAAACTATCATGGTAATTTGATAAGAGACATCATGGTATGCATCATATCCAATAAGGTGCAGTTATGATGTTCGGACACACCATCACACTATGGTGTTCCAGGCTGTATTAGTTGTGAAACAATTTCCACAATGTCTTAATTCTGTGCCAAACTCGTGATTCAGATATTCATCTCTATGATCATATCATAGACATTTTATCCTCTTGTCACAATGATCTTCTACTTCACTCTGAAATTACTTGAACCATTCAATAATTCAGACTTGTGTTTCATCAAGTAAATATTCTCAACATCTACTCGAATCATCTGTGAAGTAAGAACATAACGATATTCACTGCATGCCTCAGCACTCATTGGACTGCACACATCAAAATGTGTTGCTTCCAACAAGTTGCTATCTTGTTCCATTTTACTGAAAACGAGGCTTTTCAGTCATCTTGCCCATGTGGTATGATTTGCATGTCCCAAGTGATTCAAAATCAAGTGAGTCAAAACGGTCCATTTGCATGGAGTTTCTTCATGCATATACACCAATAGACATGGTTCGCATGTCTCAAACTTTTCAAAAACGAGTGAGTCCAAAGATCCATCAACATGGAGCTTCTTCATGCGTTTTAAACCAATATGACTTACATGGCAGTGCCACCAATAAGTGGTACTATCATTACTATCTTTTGGCATGAAAATGTGTATCACTACGATCGAGATTCAATAAACCATTCAGGTTTAATACTAATCTTGATGGTAGAGGGAGCGTGCGATGTTTGATTACATCAAACTTGGAAACACTTCCAACATATATCGTCAGCTCACCTTTAGCTAGTCTCCGTTTATTCCGTAGCTTTTATTTCGAGTTACTAACACTTAGCAACCGAACCGGTATCTAATACCCTGGTGCTACTAGGAGTACTAGCAAAGTACACATTAACACAATGTATATCCAATATACTTTTATCGACCTTGCCAGCCTTCTTATCTACCAAGTATCTAGGGTAATTCTGCTCTAGTGGTTGTTCCCCTTATTACAGAAGCACTTAGTCTCGGGTTTGGGTTTTACCTTGGGTTTCTTCACTAGAGCAGCAGCTGATTTGCCGTTTCATGAAGTATCCCTTCTTGCCCTTGCCCTTCTTGAAACTAGTGGTTTCACCAACCATCAACAATTGATGCTCCTTCTTGATTTCTACTTTCGCGGTGTCAAACATCGCGAATACCTCAAGGATCATCATATCTATCCCTGATATGTTATAGTTCATCACGAAGCTCTAACACCTTGGTGGCAATGACTTTGGAGAACCATCACTGTCTTATCTGGAAGATCAACTCCCACTCGATTCAAATGATTGTTGTACTCAGACAATCTGAGCACAAGCTCAACAATTGAGCTTTTCTCCTTAGTTTGCAGGTTAAGAAAGTCATCGGAGGTCTTATACCTCTTGACATGGGCACGAGCCTGAAATCCCAATTTCAGCCCTCAAAACATCTCATATGTTTCGCGATGTTTCAAAAACGTCTTTGGTGCCTCAACTCTAAACCGTTTAACTGAACTATCACGTAGTTATCAAAACGTGTATGTCAGATGTTCGCAACAACCACAGACAACGTTCGAGGTTCAGCACACTGAGCGGTGCATTAAGGACATAAGCCTTCTATGAAGCAATGAGGACAATCCTCAGTTTACGGACCTAGTCCGCATAATTGCTACTATCAACTTTCAACTAATTTTTCTCTAGGAACATATCTAAACAGTAGAACTATAGCGTGAGCTATGACATGATTTGCAAAATCCTTTTGACTATGTTCAGGATAATTAAGTTCATCTTATGAACTCCCACTCAGATAGACATCCCTCTAGTCATCTAAGTGATTACATGATCCGAGTCAAACTAGGCCGTGTCCGATCATCACGTGAGACGGACTAGTCATCATCGGTGAACATCTTCATGTTGATCGTATCTTCTATACGACTCATGTTCGACCTTTCGGTCTCCGTGTTCCGAGGCCATGTATGTACATGCTAGGCTCGTCAAGTTAACCCTAAGTGTTTCGCGTGTGTAAATCTGTCTTACACCCGTTGTATGTGAACGTTAGAATCTAACACCCGATCATCACGTGGTGCTTCGAAACACGAACTGTCGCAACGGTGCACAGTTAGGGGAGAACACTTCTTGAAATTGTTGTAAGGGATCATCTTATTTACTACCGTCGTTCTAAGCAAATAAGATGTATAAACATGATAAACATCACATGCAATCAAATAGTGACATGATATGGCCATCATCACTTTGCTCCTTTTGATCTCCATCTTCGGGGCTCCATGATCATTATCGTCACCGGCATGACACCATGATCTCCATCATCATGATCTCCATCATCGTGTCTTCATGAAGTTGCCTCGCCAACTATTACTTCTACTACTATGGCTAACGGTTAGCAATAAAGTAAAGTAATTACATGACGTTTAAGTTGACACGCAGGTCACAAATAAATAAAGACAACTCCTATGGCTCCTGCCGGTTGTCATACTCATCGACATGCAAGTCGTGATTCCTATTACAAGAACATGATCAATCTCATACATCACATATATCATTCATCACATCCTCTTTGGCCATATCACATCACATAGCATACCCTGCAAAAACAAGTTAGACGTCCTCTAATTGTTGTTTGCATGTTTTACGTGGCTGCTATGGGTTTCTAGCAAGAACGTTTCTTACCTACGCATGAACCACAACGTGATATGCCAATTGCTATTTACCCTTCATAAGGACCCTTTTCATCGAATCCGATCCGACTAAAGTGGGAGAGACAGACACCCGCCAGCCACCTTATGCAACTAGTGCATGTTTGTCGGTGGAACCGGTCTCACGTAAGCGTACGTGTAAGGTTGGTCCGGGCCGCTTCATCCCACGATGCCGCCGAACCAAGATAAGACTAGTAACGGCAAGCATATTGAACAATATCGACGCCCACAACTACTTTGTGTTCTACTCGTGCAAAGAATCTACGCAATAGACCTAGCTCATGATGCCACTGTTGGGGAACATAGCAGAAATTCAAGATTTTCCTACGTAACACCAAGATCTATCTATGGAGAGACCAGCAACGAGTAGAAAGGGGAGTGCATCTACATACCCTTGTAGATCGCTAAGCGGAAGCGTTCAAGTGAACGGGGTTGATGGAGTCGTACTCGTCATGATTCAGATCACCGATGATCCTAGTGCCGAACGGACGGCACCTCCGCGTTCAACACACGTACAGCTCGACGATGTCTCCCATGCCTTGATCCAGCAAGGAGAGAGGGAGAGGTTGAGGAAGACTCCATCCAGCAGCAGCACAACAGCATGGTGGTGATGGAGGAGCGTGGCAATCCTGCAGGGCTTCGCCAAGCACCCACGGGAGAGGAGGAGGTGTCACGGGAGGGAGGGAGGCACCAAGGGCTCAGGTATGGATGCCCTCCCTTCCCTCCACTATATATAGGGGCAGGGGAGAGGGGGGAGGCGCAGCCTTGCCCCTTCCTCCAAGGAAGGGGTGCGGCTAAGAGGGGGGGAGGAGTCCATCCTCCCCAAGGCACCTCGGAGGTGCCTTCCCCCTTTAGGACTCTTCCCTTTTTTCTTATATCTTGGCGCATGGGCCTCTAGGGGCTGGTTCCCTTGGCCCATGTAGGCCAAGGCGCACCCCCTACAGCCCATGTGGCCCCCCGGGGCAGGTGGCCCCACCCGGTGGGCCCCCGGGACCCTTCCGGTGGTCCCGGTACAATACCGATGACCCCGAAACTTGTCCCGATGGCCGAAACAGGACTTCCTATATATAAATCTTTACCTCCGGACCATTCCGGAACTCCTCGTGACGTCCGGGATCTCATCCGGGACTCCGAACAACATTCGGTAACCACATACAAACTTCCTTTATAACCCTAGCGTCATCGAACCTTAAGTGTGTAGACCCTACGGGTTCGGGAGACATGTAGTCATGACCGAGATGTTCTCCGGTCAATAACCAACAGCGGGATCTGGATACCCATGTTGGCTCCCACATGTTCCACGATGATCTCATCGGATGAACCACGATGTCAAGGACTCAATCAATCCCGTATACAATTCCCTTTGTCTAGCGGTATGGTACTTGCCCGAGATTCGATCGTCGGTATACCGATACCTTGTTCAATCTCGTTACCGGCAAGTATCTTTACTCATTCCGTAACACATCATCCTGTGATCAACCCCTTGGTCACATTGTGCACATTATGATGATGTCCTACCGAGTGGGCCCAGAGATACCTCTCCGTTTACATGGAGTGACAAAATCCCAATCTCGACTCGTGCCAACCCAACAGACACTTTCAGAGATACCCGTAGTGTACCTTTATAGCCACCCAGTTACGTTGTGACGTTTGGCACACCCAAAGCACTCCTACGGTATCCGGGAGTTGCACAATCTCATGGTCTAAGGAAATGATACTTGACATTAGAAAAGCTTTAGCATACGAACTACATGATCTTGTGCTAGGCTTAGGATTGGGTCTTGTCCATCACATCATTCTCCTAATGATGTGATCCCGTTATCAACGACATCCAATGTCCATGGTCAGGAAACCGTAACCATCTATTGATTAACGAGCTAGTCAACTAGAGGCTTACTAGGGACATGGTGTTGTCTATGTATCCACACATGTATCTGAGTTTCCTATCAATACAATTCTAGCATGGATAATAAACGATTATCATGAACAAGGAAATATAATAATAATCAATTTATTATTGCCTCTAGGGCATATTTCCAACAGGGATGATCTGTCCCTTGGCCAGAAGACGGTGGGCGATTTCCTTGGCTAGGTACCCGTCCTCCCGGAGCCTGGTGATGTCCTTCTCCTGGACGGAGGAAACCATCCACTTGCCTTGCGCTCCAAATTCGGACATGGCTGGAGTGCTTTTTTTGAGGTGGAAGGGATGGAAACTTGGGCGCCGGAGCTCGAGAATGGATGGGCAGAGAGGAAGAGGGCGTGGGTGAAAGAGGTGAATCCTTATCCCTTTATAAAGGCAGTGAATATCAAGCGCCTCCCCACTCGCCTTAAAACTTGCTTATTCCCCAAGGATCGTGCAGGCGGCGCGGTTGGATTACTCACGCCCGTATTGATGAGAATCCCGCAATAAGGGGACACGATCTTTGCTTTGACAAGACGTGGCAATAAAACCGCATCTTGAAACATGGAGCGGGAGGCTAAAAACGGTCAAAATAATGACCGGGCTATGACATGATGTCACGCTACAAAAGTTGTCAGTGGATCGGACTCATAAAATATTATACTCTCTGCGGATATATGTGGTGTTTGTTTTACAGAGCCGGACACGTTCTCTATGTTCGAGAGCTGTTTTGGAGTATTCGGAGGAGGAACCCGCCTTGCAATGCCGAAGACAATCTGCATGCCGGACACCTCGCCATTGAAGCCTGATTCAGGGGCTACTGAGGGAGTCCTGGATTAAGGGGTCCTCAGGCGTCCGGCTTGTGTGATACGGGCCGGACTGATGGGCTATGAAGATACAAGACAGAAGACTCTCTCCCGTGTCCGGATGGGACTCTCCTTGGCGTGGATGGCAAGCGTAGCGTGCGGATATGAAGATTCCTTTCTCTGTAACCGACTTTGTACAACCCTAGGCCCCTCCGGTGTCTATATAAACCGGAGGGTTTAGTCCGTAGAGACAATCATAATCTAACATGCTAGACTTATAGGGTTTAGCCATTATGATCTCGTGGTAGATCAACTCTTGTAACCCCCATATTCATCAATATCAATCAAGCAGGACGTAGGATATTATCTCCATCAAGAGGGCCCGAACCTGGGTAAAACTTTGTGTCCCCTGTATCCTGTTACCATCAACCTTAGACGCACAGTTCGGGACCCCCTACCCGAGATCCGCCGGTTTTGACACCGACAATAAGGATGATGATGGCCCAAGAAACTTGAACTAGCCCGATGGTGACAAGAAGACTAAGAAGAAGATGAAGAGAAAGCATGAAGCATCGAGCTTACGGGACAAGATTGATGCCATGGTGCAATCAAATGAGTTGATGTTAGCGAAGATGTTGGAGATAAAGAAAGAGTTAGCCGAGAGGAAGGCACGGGAGAAGCAAGAAAAATGACAATTGCTCAAGGACGAGGGGCTGCGTAAAGCGGCTATTAAGAAGAGAAGAGCACGTGCCGCTCAAAACAAAGCCACGTTCAAGTTGCTTGCCCAAAAAATAAGATCATGACATTGAACCGCAATGACATTGGTGACCTCATCAAAGAATGACATAATATGGCAAGAAGAGATATCTTAAAAAGGAGAATGCTTGCGTCGGCTAGTGCGTGTTACAGTAACGGAGATGTTTTCTTGTAGGAGTTTGGAACCAATGTCGCCGATGCGTTCAATGCACCAGCCAATGATTTCAGTGTCGGAGTTGGAACAAATGCCGGAGGTGGACTCAGTGGTTGCGATGACCTCGATGGACTCGCTGGCGCGGAGTGAAGATCGAAAGATGATGCCGGACGTGGTCATCACTTTTGCAAGACCTTCTTTTGTGTTTGTCCTATAAAACTAAGCTGTTGAAATCGATGTCAAATTCGATAATTGGGTGTTTTTGGTTTGCGGGTCGACGCGGCGATGTCTAAGTAGACCTCGCGATGTCTAAGTAGACCTCGCGTGACCCATCTGTAAAACAACATATTTACTGATTTTTTTATGAATTCGTTTTGCGAGGTTGAGTCCGGCCTTGCCTGTGCCGTCCGCATATACCTTTTTCTGTGAACTGCAAGTCTTTACACGGATCCGCGTTTTAGGGCGGTGTGCTAGAGTTGCTCTAACAAGACTAGCGTGAGTGGTCGGCACGCCGAGTCGAGTCCCGAATCCAAATCCGCCATTGCACAGCCGGACCAGTGCCACTCGAACCCCACATACCCTCTCTATCCCAACCCTAGCGCGGCGGCGGCGTCGATGGCGTCGATCCCGTCTGACGAGGTCTCCGAGAACGGCCACGGCAACGGAAACGGCCCATCCCCGCCGCGCGGCAAGCGCCCCCGCGCAGCGTTGATCTCGGTCGCCCAGATCCGCGACGAGTTCGCGCACCACGACCCCGCAGTTGCCCGCGTCAACAACGGCAGCTTCGGCTGCTGCCCGGCCTCCGTGCTCGAAGCGCAGGCGCGCTGGCAGCGCCTCTTCCTCGCTCAGCCCGACGCCTTCTACTTCGACGGCCTTCAGCCGGGGCTCCGCCGCTCCCGCGCAGCCGTCGCGGCCCTTGTCAACGCTGGGGACGTCTCCGAGATTTCCCTCGTCGACAACGCTACCACCGCTGCTGCAATCGTGCTGCAGCATGCCGCCTGGAGCTTTGCCGAGGGGCACTTCGCTCGTGGCGACGCTGTGCTCATGCTCCATTACGCCTACGGAGCAGTCAAGAAATCTATCCAGGCCTACGTTGCCCGCGCGGGCGCCACTGTCGTCGAGGTACCCCTCCCGTTTCCCGTCACCTCCCCTGACGCCATTATCGCGGAGTTCCATGCTGCGCTCGCTGTTGCCAAGGCCGGTGGTCGTAAGGTCCGGCTTGCTGTCATTGATCACATCACCTCCATGCCCAGTGTTCTCATTCCAGTCAAGGAGCTAGTTGCCATTTGTCGCCAAGAGGGCGTCGACAAAGTTTTTGTTGATGCTGCACACTCTGTTGGGCAAGTCCCTGTCGATGTGCGAGACATTGGGGCGGATTTCTACACTAGCAACCTCCACAAGTGGTTCTTTTGCCCCCCGGCCGTGGCTTTCTTACACACCTGCAAGGGTGGCCCGATAACCTCTCAGCTCCACCACCCTGTTGTGTCACATGAATATGGCAATGGGCTACCTATGGAGAGTGGATGGATTGGGACACGGGATTACAGTGCCCAGATCGTCGTTCCTGAAGCTATTCACTTTGTGAACCGATTTGAAGGTGGGATTGAGGGGATACGCAGCCGGAACCATGAGAAGGTGATTGAGATGGGGAGGATGCTTGCCGAAGCATGGGGGACATTTCTTGGATCACCACCAGTAATGTGTGGAAGCATGGCTATGGTAGGGATGCCTAGTTGTCTTTGCATTGAGAGTGACGATGATGCACTGAGAGTGCGGACCATGTTGAGGAAGGATTTCAAAGTTGAGGTGCCTATATACTACAATAGCAGACAGGTTAAAGTGCAAGAGATGGCAAAGGATAATAATAGTGATCCAGTGACAGGGTATGTAAGAATCTCACACCAGGTTTACAATGTCAAGGAGGAGTATGAGAGGCTGAGAGATGCTGTCAATAAGCTTGTTGCTGAGGGTTTCACCAGTGCCGAATTGAGGCCAGCTGAGAAGGTACTGTTGTCAACACTGGCATTGTTTTAAACTTTTAATCATTGTTTTTCTTCGTCTTTAGACTATAATTTCATGGACTGGTTGTTCTGGTTAGCATTACATTTTCAAGATGCAGAAACCGCCTGTAGTATTGTGCACTGTCTATAGTTGCCTGTCACAGCACATTCTTCCACAGGGATATGCATCTACGCATTCACGTTTTCTAGATTATACAGTCCTTTACATCTCACCAGCGATCTGTCTTGTGCATTTATTTGACATTCTACCGAACCTCAGTTTATCTGTCTGAAATGTTGAACTTCGAAAATATTTATCTGCAAATGGCTGTATGCATAATTGAATTTAGAACCCAACATATTCTTGTGAGTTGTGATATGCTAGTATTCATAAACTAAACGGCGACAAAGAGATGATATACTACTATGGCGTCCAAAGTGTCAAATTACTATGATCTCTTTTGAGCCAAAGTAGGTATAATTATTTGTTTTTCATCTACTGAGATTAACAATACCTGCTAGGTTTCCCATATTAGGACATTCGAATTTTGATACGTCTTAGTTGATTATGTACAGTACACGCATGTTGTATCGAGAAACAAAATAACGATGACAGGGAACTTATAATAGTCATAATACAACAAGTTAACAACAACAAAGCCTTTAGTCCCAAACAATTTGGGGTAGGCTAGAGCTGAAACTCATAAGATCTCGCAACCAATTCATGGTTCTGGCACATGGATAGCTAGCTTCCACACACCCCTGTCCATGGCTAGTTCTTTGGTGATATTCCAGTCCTTCAAATCTTTCTTTACGGACTCCTCCCATGTCAAGTTAAAAATGGTTACAATCACGAGTTAAAAATGGTTTGAATTGCCTGTACAAAGATGATAATTGATTCTCGCACCACTAGATATTAGCGAGATTGGAATTGTCTCCCACTACTCAGATTGGGATTGAGAAGCAAACTACTTCTCACCTACGAAGCACCGATATGGCGACACGGATACGGCGATACGAGTACCAGGGACACGGGACATGACAATTTCTGGAAAGAGCAATACGGTGATACGATGAGTATATATAGATAATTAACAAAATGACATGTCTCCTGCTATTGTCGTAACATGTTTCCAGAAAGGATTTTTCAGATTTGGGAACACCATGCCCAGCCTCTTCACCTATGCCTTCTACTGGGCAGAAGTTAGGGTTAGTCGTGGGCTTCAACTGGGCTCGCCATGCCCGCCCGTGTCGTGGCTGTTTTGCTGGTGTATCGGTGTTTTCTTCATTTCCTTTTAAATTGAAAAAGGAGTATACTCCTGTTATATGCATATCCCGGTTGTCATGCGTACCGGCGCCATCAGGAAAGCGGAGATGACAGTTCTGGCTGTATAGGTGTTTCATACATTCTCACTATTAGCACCTTGTGTTTAAAGAGTGAACAATGTTATTCATGTTAGTTTGGTAACGTCGTGTGGATTATATTAGCTGTCTCACTGGGAACTTGTGTTCTTCATAAGAAATTGCACTTACCAAGCATTCATTTGTTTGTGTTGATTATATTACTTGTCTCACTGGGAACTTGTGTTCTTCATAAGAAATTGCACTTACCAAGCATTCATTTGTTTATGTGAAGAAGCACTGTGATCTAGTTCTTCCATAGCCACCCATGGCTCAGAAGATTGCCAGAGTTGTTGAGGATCTGAAAAGTATATGTGATGCTGGATAACCTTATTGCTTGTAGTGATATTGTTCCATTAAAATAACAACAAGGTTTGTATGTGATTTTTTTGTCTTCTGCAAATGCTGTTACATGTGCTACATGTGTCACGATTTAAAAGTTTATCTTTCATCGACTTTCAGATAATATATTCCACTGAAGATTGGACCGTGGCATCTACCATTTTTACGGTGCTTGTACTAGCCAAAGACGCACCGTAAAAATGGTACTCCCTCCGATCCATATTAATTGTCGCTAATTTAGTATAACTTCTGTACTAGATTCCAAAATTATTGTTTGCTATCTAACAAAAAGGTTTACGCCGTAGTTTAAAAGCAACTTAACATCTGGCATATTGGTTTCCTTTGAAGTCCAGAATTATTGGTGAAGAAATTAGATCATGGTACATATTGTACTCATATACTTTTGCACTTACCATGTTTTATTGAACTCACTATCCATGTCAGAAACGACTAATGGAATTATTGAACTATTGACACTGCAATTGCTGTTTGGTTGTACTCCTGTTTATTATAGATTTGACCACAAAATTGTTAGTCTAAGGGCACAAATCCTGTCATTTCATTCCATAGTTGACATTGATTATCAATAGATGTCCCAAGTCTGAGGCAGCTAGGAATGTTTGGCGCTGTTGTCATTGCCTTTTCATGCTTGGCGATTATGCTCACAGCTGAATTTTTTGGCAAATGCCATTGGTTGTTTCGAATGATCACTGTAAATGATGAATGTTGATTTACTATTCTGATTACAAATGTACTATGATCTGATGTTTCCTGTCCATGACTGTCTGCAGCAAGAAACTCTGGCTTGATGACGTGGCATCTAGCCAGCACTCCATCCGAAGATGCTGTGGCCGATTAATTAATTGTGGATCTGTGCCAGAAGCCTGTGCTGCACTGAGATCTAGTTCTTCGGTAGCCCGCCCAATGGCATCGCCATTTGATGTAGTGTACTTCCACATACTGACAAATGTTGTATTTGAGCTTGCAATAACGTGCACTGGAATGTATGTCTTCTCCCTTCACTTGCATTTTCGAGCTGTAATGTAAGAATAATGATCTGAATGCAAGGAGACTTGCATGCTTTCTAGATTGATTGCTGATTACAGTCAATGCTGGTGTCACTCTGTTTACTTAGTAGCTAATTTGTCATCATTTTTTTAGCAACAGTAGGAGTTCAGGCTTTTCATATAAGAGAAGAGAATTGACCGTTACAAAGGAAAACTGGTTGAAGAGAATTGGCTGGTTTTTTTTTTGGACTTTCACCGGTGGCCTTGTGCGTGAGTGCCTCGCTCCCCGCGATCCCTACGCAGGCATGTTATGTGTGCAAAATAACCACGACACGTGACCCCGTCTCTCGGGGGCTCCCGCGGCTGCCCAGGCGATGGAGATCTTGGCGGCCTAGATGGCCGTTCTATCGACGGCGGCTCCGCCGGAAAAGGGGGCGCCGCCTCCTGAAGATGGCCTCGTCGTGGGCGTCTTCAGCGGCCAGGAATGGAAGGTCCTTCGGGAGAGATCAAGGAGTTTAATCAAGAAAGCGAAAAATCGGGGAAGATGTCTTGAGCATCCAAAGAGAAGATTGAGAGATTTGTGCCGCAAATTGGCAGGTGAGATCCCCCCCGACTCACATGAGGAAGGTCCGACGGGGCCCAATTTCGCTATGGAAACTGCTGTTCCGGTGAGACGTGTTTTGGGGAAAAAATTAAGGACAGAGGAGGTGGTATTTAATCCTGATTATTTGGTAGATTCTCTCTCTAGTTTGGATAGTAAGGAGAGGAATCAGTGGGGATCTTCCAAGGGAATAGCCAAGTTTTCGGCAGGTGGGATCCCGTCGAGTCTTTGTGAGGATAGTAGGATAGGATTGAGAGGAAACATGAGTCCCGCTAGGTGGGAGGGGAATGATTCGAACGAGATGGGCGTGATTTCCGCCCGAGATTCAAAGGCTCTTCCTGCTATTCTGCTAGTTAACTTATCCATTCCAGTTTTTAGTATGAGTATTCAACGTGACTTGATTGTGCTCTCGATTCTGGATCCAGCTCTGCCCGTTTGTGAATCATTTGAGGGAGAGGAAGTTTTTTCGCTGTAGTTAATAGGAAGCGGCTCATTCATGGCCTTTTACTCGTGTTTAATAGCATCAATTTCGTTCATGAGGTTGTGAGGAAGGGCATTCAGACTTGCTATATTTGTGGGTGCGGAAGAGGTCGTCCCCCCTCATCATTCTCGCCACTGCAGAACCATCTGCTCTCTGCTCCTTCTACATCTTGCCACGACCGAGGGAAGTGTGCCATGGCAGGTCAGGGAGAGATCGTGAGTGATGTTTTCGGGAAGAAACCAGCGAGTGGAGAAGGTTTGAGGGATGGGGGCCGTCCTCTTATCATTGACATGGAGGCTGCTCGCAAGGCCATCAGCGGCTTCCTGGTGGTTGGACGCCTCCTCTCCCCTTTCCA